>NC_034193.2:5696011-5721011 GCF_002021735.2 Oncorhynchus kisutch
GTAGAGGTGGATCAGGGAATCGCCCGCAGCAAGAGCAACATCATTGATATACACAGAGAAAAGAGTCGGCCCGAGAATTGAACCCTGTGGCACCCCCATAGAGACTACCAGAGGACCGGACAGCATGCCCTCCGATTTGACACACTGAACTCTGTCTGCAAAGTAATTGGTGAACCAGGCAAGGCAGTCATCCGAAAAACCGAGGCTACTGAGTCTGCCGATAAGAATATGGTGATTGACAGAGTCGAAAGCCTTGGCGAGGTCGATGAAGACGGCTGCACAGTACTGTCTTTTATCGATGGCGGTTATGATGTCGTTTAGTACCTTGAGTGTGGCTGAGGTGCACCCATGACCGGCTCGGAAACCAGATTGCACAGCGGAGAAGGTACGGTGGGATTCGAGATGGTCAGTGACCTGTTTGTTGACTTGGCTTTCGAAGACCTTAGATAGGCAGGGCAGGATGGATATAGGTCTGTAACAGTTTGGGTCCAGGGTGTCTCCCCCTTTGAAGAGGGGGATGACTGCGGCAGCTTTCCAATCCTTGGGGATCTCAGACGAGATGAAAGAGAGGTTGAACAGGCTGGTAATAGGGGTTGCGACAATGGTGGCAGATAGTTTCAGAAATAGAGGGTCCAGATTGTCAAGCCCAGCTGATTTGTACGGGTCCAGGTTTTGCAGCTCTTTCAGAACATCTGCTATCTGGATTTGGGTAAAGGAGAACCTGGAGAGGCTTGGGCGAGGAGCTGCGGGGGGGGCGGAGCTGTTGGCCGAGGTTGAAGTAGCCAGGCGGAAGGCATGGCCAGCCGTTGAGAAATGCTTATTGAAGTTTTCGATAATCATGGATTTATCAGTGGTGACCGTGTTACCTAGCCTCAGTGCAGTGGGCAGCTGGGAGGAGGTGCTCTTGTTCTCCATGGACTTCACAGAGTCCCAGAACTTTTTGGAGTTGGAGCTACAGGATGCAAACTTCTGCCTGAAGAAGCTGGCCTTAGCTTTCCTGACTGACTGCGTGTATTGGTTCCGGACTTCCCTGAACAGTTGCATATCACGGGGACTATTCGATGCTATTGCAGTCCGCCACAGGATGTTTTTGTGCTGGTCGAGGGCAGTCAGGTCTGGGGTGAACCAAGGGCTGTATCTGTTCTTAGTTCTGCATTTTTTGAACGGAGCATGCTTATCTAAAATGGTGAGGAAGTTACTTTTAAAGAATGACCAGGCATCCTCAACTGACGGGATGAGGTCAATGTCCTTCCAGGATACCCGGGCCAGGTCGATTAGAAAGGCCTGCTCACAGAAGTGTTTTAGGGAGCGTTTGACAGTGATGAGGGGTGGTCGTTTGACTGCGGCTCCGTAGCGGATACAGGCAATGAGGCAGTGATCGCTGAGATCCTGGTTGAAGACAGCGGAGGTGTATTTGGAGGGCCAGTTGGTCAGGATGACGTCTATGAGGGTGCCCTTGTTTACAGAGTTAGGGTTGTACCTGGTGGGTTCCTTGATGATTTGTGTGAGATTGAGGGCATCTAGCTTAGATTGTAGGACTGGCGGGGTGTTAAGCATATCCCAGTTTAGGTCACCTAACAGAACAAACTCTGAAGCTAGATGGGGGGCGATCAATTCACAAATGGTGTCCAGGGCACAGCTGGGAGCTGAGGGGGGTCGGTAGCAGGCGGCAACCGTGAGAGACTTATTTCTGGAGAGAGTAATTTTCAAAATTAGTAGTTCGAACTGTTTGGGTATGGACCTGGAAAGTATGACATTACTTTGCAGGCCATCTCTGCAGTAAACTGCAACTCCTGGATTGTGTATGTGTCCCATTCAGAGGGTGAATGGACAAGACAAAATATTGAAGTGCCTTTGAACGGGGGTATGGTAGTAGGTGCCAGGCGCACAGGTGTGTGTCAAGGACTGCAACGCTCTGCTCCTGACAACATGTGCTGCCATATAATGAATAAAACTGCGTAGTCATTCAAATCAATCATGGCATAATGGGTTGACTGGTGGCTATTGCGAGTGTGCCGATAGAAACAAAGCAGGAAGTAAAAGCAGGAAGTGTACCCATCAATGTGCTGTCGTTTGTTGATTCAACATACATTCTATTGCAACATTGTTCAACATTGCATGAGCCACATCACTTAACATCATTTGAATGAACATTCTACGTCACCATGGAAATGATTGCGTCACAATACCAGGCAGCCATTGTGAGTGGACCCATGCGTTTACAAGACACATTTCCAGTCTTAGAGGTTCCAAGCCTGTTCTATTTATTCTATTTCTATGTTTACTGCTGTTGCATTGTTGGCGGTGTTGCCTAGGCAACTGAAGATTCGTTTGCTACAAGACCTTGCTTGTTTCAGCAAGGAGCAGCAAAGCTTCATCATGTTGTTATTAAGAGTCCATGTTACCACAGAAATGGACTCAACCGCACGCACCAGTGCCTGGCTGTACCCTCTTCAAATTCAAATCAAATTTTATTGGTCACATTCACATGGTGTTAGCCGATGTTAATGCAAGTGTAGCGAAATGCTTGTGCTTCTAGTTCCAACAGTGCAGTAATATCTAACAAGTAATCTAACAATTCCCCAACAACTACCTAATACACACAAATCTAAAGGGATGGAATAAGATTATGTACATATGAATATGGATGAGCAGCATAGGCATGGTTCAGTAGATGGTATAAGGTACAGTATATACATATGAGATGAGTAATGTAAGATATGTTAACATTATTAAAGTGGCCAGTGATATGAGTCTCTATGTAGGCAGCAGCCTATCTGTTAGTGATGGCTGTTTAACAGTCTGATGGCCTTGAGATAGAAGCTGTTTTTCAGTCTCTCTGTCCCAGCTTTGATGCACCTGTACTGACCTCGCCTTCTGGATGATAGCGGGGTGAACAGGCAGTGACTCGGGTGGTTGATGTCCTTGATGTTGAATGCTGAGCTGTAGTCAATGAACAGAATTCTTACGTAGGTATTCCTCTTGTCCAGATGGGATAGGTCAGTTTGATGGCGATTGCATCGTCTGTGGACCTGTTGGGGCGGAATGCAAACTGAAGTGGGTCTAGGGTGGCAGGTAAGGTGGAGGTGATATGATCCTTGACTAGTCTCTCAAAGCACTTCATGATAACAGAAGTGAGTGCTACGGGGCGGTAGTCAAATCAAATTTTACATTTCTAGGCTGATGATAATCTAGAATAGGGCAGAATAGGAGCTATTGGCCTTGTGGGTCAATTCATAGCCTGTCAATCATTTAAGGACATCAACATTACTGCTGTACAAAGCTAGGTCTTGAGTTAGCCTAGTAACACAGAGGTTTATACCACAAAGCAGGATCAAGGAGTTAACCTGCTAACTTGCCTAAATATTATAACGTTTGTTACTTTTTAATAAAAAATAAAAAAGTTAATTAGTCTACATGGTCTACTTAATTCACCACCAAGAACACATCTAAATGTAGCTTTCTTTACGAACCAGAAAATCTATAGTTATTTCTGGTAGCTGGCTAACTCATTGATCATGCTTTGTAATAGATCCTTCTGGATTACCACGATGTCACACAACTGGATGCTAATCAGTTGAGTGTTTTTAGAAAACCTTAAATATATTTGATAAGGTTCCAATCCAGCCGTACAGTCGTTGAATCCCTTCCAGCCCATACTGGGGGAGACTTCTAGTTAAAGTGAAGTGACCAAAGAGATAAACACACTGTTTTTATCTAAATTAAAGTGACCCTCTAATGAAGTGTTACACTTTAAAAAAAATGTTTATGTTAAGGTACAATCTGTAATATTTACAGCTGTTAAACCTCAAATGGTAATTTCATTTACCTGAACACTCATATTATGCAAGACAAAGAGGTTAGCAGTCTTTTCAAACAACCCTAGGCCTATATTTTGGGGTTATGATGGGGCAAGACAGTTAAGGCTATATTTGGCTCATAAGGCATGTTCTTGAAGACTGCCTACTTCTTGTTTTGTATAGTTGGACTGATAGAGCAGTTGTTATCTGGCCTGTCTGTCTAGATGGCCTGTCTGCCTAGATGGCCTGTCTGCCTAGATGGCCTGTCTGCCTAGATGGCCTGTCTGCCTAGATGGCCTGTCTGTCTAGATGGCCTGTCTGTCTAGATGGCCTGTCTGCCTAGATGGCCTGTCTGCCTAGATGGCCTGTCTGTCTAGATGGCCTGTCTGCCTAGATGGCCTGTCTGCCTAGATGGCCTGTCTGCCTAGATGGCCTGTCTGTCTAGATGGCCTGTCTGACTAGATGGCCTGTCTGTCTAGATGGCCTGTCTGCCTAGATGGCCTGTCTGCCTAGATGGCCTGTCTGTCTAGATGGCCTGTCTGCCTAGATGGCCTGTCTGTCTAGATGGCCTGTCTGCCTAGATGGCCTGTCTGCCTAGATGGCCTGTCTGCCTAGATGGCCTGTCTGCCTAGATGGCCTGTCTGCCTAGATGGCCTGTCTGTCTAGATGGCCTGTCTGCCTAGATGGCCTGTCTGTCTAGATGGCCTGTCTGCCTAGATGGCCTGTCTGTCTAGATGGCCTGTCTGCCTAGATGGCCTGTCTGTCTAGATGGCCTGTCTGTCTAGATGGCCTGTCTAGATGGCTCTCACTCTGGTCCCAGCTGATTCTCACTCTGGTCCCAGCTGATTCTCACTCTGGTCCCAACTGATTCTCACTCTGGTCCCAACTGATTCTCACTCTGGTCCCAGCTGATTCTCACTCTGGTCCCAACTGATTCTCACTCTGGTCCCAACTGATTCTCACTCTGGTCCCAGCTGATTCTCACTCTGGTCCCAGCTGATTCTCACTCTGGTCCCAGCTGATTCTCACTCTGGTCCCAGCTGATTCTCACTCTGGTCCCAGCTGATTCTCACTTTGGTCCCAGCTGATTCTCACTCTGGTCCCTACTGATTCTCACTCTGGTCCCTACTGATTCTCACTCTGGTCCCTACTGATTCTCACTCTGGTCCCAGCTGATTCTCACTCTGGTCCCAACTGATTCTCACTCTGGTCCCAGCTGATTCTCACTCTGGTCCCAACGATTTTCACTCTGGTCCCAGCTTATTCTCACTCTGGTCCCAGCTGATTCTCACTCTGGTCCCAGCTGATTCTCACTCTGGTCCCAGCTGATTCTCACTCTGGTCCCAGCTGATTCTCACTCTGGTCCCAACTGATTCTCACTCTGGTCCCAACTGATTCTCACTCTGGTCCCAGCTGAGTCTCACTCTGGTCCCAGCTGATTCTCACTCTGGTCCCAACTGATTCTCACTCTGGTCCCAACTGATTCTCACTCTGGTCCCAACTGATTCTCACTCTGGTCCCAGCTGATTCTCACTCTGGTCCCTACTGATTCTCTCTGGTCCCAGATGATTCTCACTCTGGTCCCAGATGATTCTCACTCTGGTCCCAGCTGATTCTCACTCTGGTCCCAACTGATTCTCACTCTGGTCCCAACTGATTCTCACTCTGGTCCCAGCTGAGTCTCACTCTGGTCCCAGCTGATTCTCACTCTGGTCCCAACTGATTCTCACTCTGGTCCCAACTGATTCTCACTCTGGTCCCAACTGATTCTCACTCTGGTCCCAGCTGATTCTCACTCTGGTCCCTACTGATTCTCTCTGGTCCCAGATGATTCTCACTCTGGTCCCAGATGATTCTCACTCTGGTCCCAGCTGATTCTCACTCTGGTCCCAGCTGATTCTCACTCTGGTCCCAGCTGATTCTCACTCTGGTCCCAACTGATTCTCACTCTGGTCCCAGCTGATTCTCACTCTGGTCCCAACTGATTCTCACTCTGGTCCCAGCTGATTCTCACTCTGGTCCCAGCTGATTCTCACTCTGGTCCCAGCTGATTCTCACTCTGGTCCCAGCTGATTCTCACTCTGGTCCCAACCAGATGGTTCAAAACAAACAGATTGAGAACCAAACTAGTTAGTAGGCTGCATCGATACTTGAGTGGTCTACAGTCCTGACTGGTAGGCCAACAGGCTGTTACAGGTTTATAGGCCAACAGGCTGCTACAGGTTTATAGGCCAACAAGCTGCTACAGGTTTATAGACCAACAGGCTGCTACAGGTTTATAGGCCAACAAGCTGCTACAGGTTTATAGGCCAACAGGCTGCTACAGGTTTATAGGCCAACAGGCTGCTACAGGTTTATAGGCCAACAGGCTGTTACAGGTTTATAGGCCAACAGGCTGCTACAGGTTTATAGGCCAACAGGCTGCTACAGGTTTATAGGCCAACAGGCTGCTACAGGTTTATAGGCCAACAGGCTGTTACAGGTTTATAGGCCAACAGGCTGCTACAGGTTTATAGGCCAACAGGCTGTTACAGGTTTATAGGCCAACAGGCTGTTACAGGTTTATAGGCCAACAGGCTGTTACAGGTTTATAGGCCAACAGGCTGCTACAGGTTTATAGGCCAACAAGCTGCTACAGGTTTATAGGCCAACAGGCTGCTACAGGTTTATAGGCCAACAGGCTGCTACAGGTTTATAGGCCAACAAGCTGCTACAGGTTTATAGGCCAACAAGCTGCTACAGGTTTATAGGCCAACAGGCTGCTACAGGTTTATAGGCCAACAGGCTGCTACAGCTTTATAGGCCAACAGGCTGTTACAGGTTTATAGGCCAACAGGCTGCTACAGGTTTATAGGCCAACAAGCTGCTACAGGTTTATAGGCCAACAGGCTGCTACAGGTTTATAGGCCAACAGGCTGCTACAGGTTTATATTCCAACAGGCTGCTACAGGTTTATAGGCCAACAGGCTGCTACAGCTTTATAGGCCAACAGGCTGCTACAGGTTTATATTCCAACAGGCTGCTACAGCTTTATAGACCAACAGGCTGCTACAGGTTTATAGGCCAACAGGCTGCTACAGCTTTATAGGCCAACAGGCTGCTACAGCTTTATAGGCCAACAGGCTGCTACAGCTTTATAGGCCAACAGGCTGCTACAGCTTTATAGGCCAACAGGCTGCTACAGCTTTATAGGCCAACAGGCTGCTACAGGTTTATAGGCCAACAGGCTGCTACAGGTTTATAGGCCAACAGGCTGCTACAGGCTGCTACAAATACTCCTTCAAGAGATTGTTCACTCCACTCAAAACATGTCTGAGTATTCCACTGAACAAACCTTTTCTTAGCCTCATTGTTCTTCCATTCTATCAAGCCCGGGGATGGGCATCTCCAGTCCTCTGGTCGTGTCCCACTTTTTCCCCATCCCTAGCAAACATAGCTGATTTTAAACTAATTGCCTTCTAAACTGAAGCTCATGATTAGTTGATTATTGGAGTCAGGTGTGTTGGCTGGGGCAAAAGAGACAACTCCAGTCCTCGGGGGCCTGATTGGGTTCACTCCAAACCTAATCTAGCACACCTGATTGGGTTCACTCCAAACCTAATCTAATACACCTGATTGGGTTCACTCCAAACCTAATCTAATACACCTGATTGGGTTCACTCCAAACCTAATCTAATACACCTGATTGGGTTCACTCCAAACCTAATCTAACACACCTGATTGGGTTCACTCCAAACCTAATCTAGCACACCTGATTGGGTTCACTCCAAACCTAATCTAACACACCTGATTGGGTTCACTTCACACCTAATCTAGCTGATTCTATTAATTAGCTGTTTGATAAGATGAACCAGGTTAGTTACAACTGAGGTTGGAGTTAAAACCTACAGGAGGGTTTCTCTCCAGGAACAGGGTCGGAGTTAAAACCTACAGGAGGGTCTCTCTCCAGGAACAGGGTTGGAGTTAAAACCTACAGGAGGGTAGTTCTCCAGGAACAGGGTTGGAGTTAAAACCTACAGGAGGGTTTCTCTCCTGGAACAGGGATGGAGTTAACCTACAGGAGGGTTTCTCTCCAGGAACAGGGTTGTGGACGCCCGATCTAGCTTATCCTCCCCAGCCCACAACACAGATTCTCTTGAGCCAGTCAGGCCAGTAGACGAGCAATCAGCCCATTGACTCTACCCATCTAGCAGACGGTGAATTTAGTTTAACCAGTGCTCAGCATGTGATTGTCTCCCCCATTGCCTCCATGCTCCTTTTGTTTATACTGTTGTGAGAATCTCTGGCAGAACGTGGCGGTGGTGTCATGGCAACCGGCTCCAGGTCAGGTGGGCTAGCTTGGTGACGGTGGTAGCCCAGTCGCACTGTTTCCATGCGGAGTCATTCACAGGGTGCACTTACCAGGCCTGTATATCTGTGGTACCTAGCAAAAGTATTCATTTCAGTATTCAGTATTCATAGGCTGGCGTTTTTCCTATTTTGTTGCATTACAACCTGACATTTAAATGGATTTATATTTGGATTTCATGTAATGGACATACACAAAATAGTGAAATGAAAAAAAAAAAACAAGTTGTTTAAAAAATGTAAAATATGGACAAGTGGTGCGTGCAACCAATTACCTTCAGAAGTCACATAATTAGTTAAAAGTCCACCTGTGTGCAATCGAAGTGTCACATGATCTCAGTATATATAGACCTTTTCTGAAAGGCCCCAGAGTCTGCAACACCACTAAGCAAGGGGTACCACCAAGCAAGCGGCACTATGAAGACCAAGGAGCTCAGATCAGGGTTGGGTTATACAGATCAGTACAGATCAGGGTTGGGTTATAAAAAAATATCAATCTTTGAACATCCACGGAGCATCATTAAATCTATTATAAAAAAAATGCCGAATATGGCACCACAACAAACCTGCCAAGAGAGGGCCGCACACCAAAACTCAGGGACCAGGCAAGGAGGGCATCAAAGAGACCAAAGATAACTCTGAAGAAGGAAAATGCTATGTCTGGCGCTAACCCAACACCTCTCATCACCCCGAAAACACAATCCCAACAGTGAAGCATGGTGGTGGCAGCATCATGCTCTGGGTCAGAATTGAAGGAATGATGGATGGCGCTAAATACAGGGAAATTCTTGAGGGAAACCTGTTTTAGTCTTCCAGAGATATGAGACTGGGATGGAGGTTCACCTTCCAGCAGGACAATGACCCTAATCATACTGCTAAAGCAACACTTGAGTGGTTTAAGGGGAAACATTTAAATGTCTTGGAATGACCTAGTCAAAGCCCAGACCTCAATTATATTAAGAATCTGTGGTATGACTTAAAGATTGCTGTACACCAGCAGAACCCATCCAACTTGAAGGAGCTGGAGCAGTTTGCCTTGAAGAATGGACAAAAATCCAAGTGTCTAGATGTGCCAAGGTTATAGAGAAACCCCAAGAGACTTGCAGCTGTAATTGCTGCAAAAGGTGACTCAACAAAGTATTGAGTATGTGGGGGTGAATAGTTATGCACGCTCAAGTTATTTTTCTTTTGTCTTATTTCTTGTTTGTTTCACATTTCACATTTTTTTTATCTTCAAAGTGGTAGGCATGTTTTGTAAATCAAACGATACAACCCCCCCCCCCCCCCCCCAAAAAAAAAATATATATTTTAATTCCAGCAAAATAGGAAAAATGCCAAGGGGGTGAATACTTTCGCAAGCAATTGTATCGGAGGTACCTAGCCTATCTATCTGTGTTACGTTTTATTTTTTACAAATTAATTTCTCCCAAAATTGGAGAGAGATTTCGTTATTATTTTCACTTGCTTAGCTAGCTAGTTTAGCTCAACAACCTGACTCAAACAGAGAGGAATGCTATGTATGTTAGCTAGCTGGCTAAGGCTATCCAACAGAGGGATGCTATGTTAGCTAGCTGGCTAAGGCTATCCAACAGAGGGATGCTATGTTAGCTAGCTGGCTAAGGCTATCCAACAGAGGGATGCTATGTTAGCTAGCTGGCTAAGGCTATCCAACAGAGAGGGATGCTATGTTAGCTAGCTGGCTAAGGCTATCCAACAGAGGGATGCTATGTTAGCTAGCTGGCTAAGGCTATCCAACAGAGAGGGATGCTATGTTAGCTAGCTGGCTAAGGCTATCCAACAGAGGGATGCTATGTTAGCTAGCTGGCTAAGGCTATCCAACAGAGGGATGCTATGTTAGCTAGCTGGCTAAGGCTATCCAACAGAGAGGGATGCTATGTTAGCTAGCTGAATAAGGCTATCCAACAGAGAGGGATGCTATGTTAGCTAGCTGAATAAGGCTATCCAACAGAGGGATGCTATGTTAGCTAGCTGGCTAAGGCTATCCAACAGAGAGGGATGCTATGTTAGCTAGCTGAATAAGGCTATCCAACAGAGAGGGATGCTATGTTAGCTAGCTGAATAAGGCTATCCAACAGAGGGATGCTATGTTAGCTAGCTGGCTAAGGCTATCCAACAGAGAGGGATGCTATGTTAGCTAGCTGGCTAAGGCTATCCAACAGAGAGGGATGCTATGTTAGCTAGCTGAATAAGGCTATCCAACAGAGGGATGCTATGTTAGCTAGCTGGCTACGACTATTCTTATCAACACTGGAACTCATCAGTCAAGGTAAGCTTTCACTTTTATTCATGTATTGCCACCGGGGCCCCGCCGGAATAACTGATAAACTGCTTGCTGTACTACTTCATTGTAGCGGGTTTACGAACTCATTAGTTCTAGTAGCTTTGTTGACTATGACCTTTAGTTAATATGGTGACAACAATGTAGGCTGTGTAGCGTTTATGGTATGAAGGTTTGGTTTGGAGAGGTTTTTCCGCCAGGTCACAGACGACGTGTTGTGTTGTGCACAAGTCCACAAGCGAAGGGAAAAGGTGAGAGGAAGAGTGAGACAATTATACAACGAGCAAAGTGATGATGGCGGTTGTATGTTGCTGCTATGAAAGTTAACTCTGTGTGCGGTGGGGGATCATTCTGACGGTTCTGTTGAAAAATGTTTCTTAAACGGAAGAAAACAACACCAGGTCTGGAGGTTGAAGGCCTCCAGCCAATACTGGAGGAGGTGGATAGGTCTGGAGGAGGTGGATAGGTCTGGAGGAGGTGGATAGGTCTGGAGGAGGTGGATAGGCCTAGAGGTTGAAGGCCTCCAGCCGATACTGTCATATAGTCAGTCAGTGTATAGACTAGGCCCAGTAGAGGTTGTGCACCCGATACTGGAGGAGGTGGATAGGCCTGGTGGAGGTGGATAGGCCTGGTGGAGGTGGATAGGCCTGGTGGAGGTGGATAGGCCTGGTGGAGGTGGATAGGCCTGGTGGAGGTGGATAGGCCTGGTGGAGGTGGATAGGCCTGGTGGAGGTGGATAGGCCTGGTGGAGGTGGATAGGCCTGGTGGAGGTGGATAGGCCTGGAGGAGGTGGATAGGCCTGGAGGAGGTGGATAGGCCTGGAAGAGGTGGATAGGCCTGGAAGAGGTGGATAGGCCTGGAGGATACTGGAGGAGGTGGATAGGCCTGGAAGAGGTGGATAGGCCTGGAGGATACTGGAGGAGGTGGATAGGCCTGGAGGAGGTAGATAGGCCTGGAGGATACTGTAGGAGGTGGATAGGCCTGGAGGATACTGTAGGAGGTGGATAGGCATGGAGGATACTGTAGGAGGTGGATAGGCCTGGAGGATACTGTAGGAGGTGGATAGGCCTGGAGGATACTGTAGGAGGTGGATAGGCTTGGAGGATACTGTAGGAGGTGGATAGGCCTGGAGGATACTGTAGGAGGTGGATAGACCTGGAGGTGGATAGGCCTGGAGGATACTGTAGGAGGTGGATAGGCCTGGAGGTGGATAGGCCTGGAGGAGACTGTAGGAGGTGGATAGGCCTGGAGGTGGATAGGCCTGGAGGAGACTGTAGGAGGTGGATAGGCCTGGAGGAGACTGTAGGAGGTGGATAGGCATGGAGGATACTGTAGGAGGTGGATAGGCATGGAGGATACTGTAGGAGGTGGATAGGCCTGGAGTATACTGTAGGAGGTGGATAGGCCTGGAGGATACTGTAGGAGGTGGATAGGCCTGGAAGATACTGTAGGAGGTGGATAGGCATGGAGGTGGACAGTTGGCTGATACTGTAGGAGATGGACAGTTGGCTGATACTGTAGGAGGTGGACAGTTGGCTGATACTGTAGGAGGTGGACAGTTGGCTGATACTGTAGGAGGTGGACAGTTGGCTGATACTGTAGGAGGTGGACAGTTGGCTGATACTGTAGGAGGTGGACAGTTGGCTGATACTGTAGGAGGTGGACAGTTGGCTGATACTGTAGGAGGTGGACAGTTGGCTGATACTGTAGGAGGTGGACATTTGGCTGATACTGTAGGAGGTGGACAGTTGGCTGATACTGTAGGAGGTGGACAGTTGGCTGATACTGTAGGAGGTGGACAGTTGGCTGATACTGTAGGAGGTGGACAGTTGGCTGATACTGTAGGAGGTGGACAGTTGGCTGATACTGTAGGAGGTGGACAGTTGGCTGATACTGTAGGAGGTGGACAGTTGGCTGATACTGTAGGAGGTGGACAGTTGGCTGATACTATATATGCACCCTATTCCCTATGCAGGCACCCTATTCCCTATGCAGGCACCCTATTCCCTATATTGGCACTCTATTCCATATATAGGCACTCTATTCCATATATAGGCACCCTATTCCCTATGTAGGCACCCTATTCCCTATATTGGCACTCTATTCCCTATATTGGCACTCTATTCCCTATATAGGCACCCTATTCCCTATACAGGCACCCTATTCCCTATACAGGCACCCTATTCCCTATGTAGGCACCCTATTCCCTATGTAGGCACCCTATTCCCTATGTAGGCACCCTATTCCCTATGTAGGCACCCTATTCCCTATGTAGGCACCCTATTCCCTATATAGGCACCCTATTCCCTATATAGGCCTAGTGCACTACTGTGGGTCCTGGTCCAATAAAATGCGGAGGATGATAATAATATGACTCAGTAGATCTGATCAGGTCGATTTTCTTCTTCTGGGTCATGTGATTTATTAAGGCACTTTGCTATTGTGATATTCTCTACTTCAGTCTGAGCTTGTTATGCGCGGCGAGTGTGTCGTCAGTTGTAGGAAGACGTCGTAGTCGACCCAATCAGGTCTGGGCTAGCGTTCGTTAGGTATCAAATTGGAAGAGAACACACCGAAACAGGGAGGCACTACCTGGGCTAATTTCTGTTTCCCTGCTGAACAGGAACCTGGTCGATGAAGCTGTCTGTTTAGAGGCTAGAGAAATAAGGGATAGTAGGACCCTATACAATCTGTTTCATAGGGGATACTAGGACCCTATACAATCTGTTTCATAGGGGATACTAGGACCCTATACAATCTGTTTCATAGGGGATACTAGGACCCTATACAATCTGTGACATAGGGGATACTAGGACCCTATACAATCTGTTTCATAGGGGAGAGTAGGACCCTATACAATCTGTTTCATAGGGGACACTAGGACCCTATACAATCTGTTTCATAGGGGATACTAGGACCCTATACAATCTGTTTCATAGGGGATACTAGGACCCTATACAATCTGTTTCATAGGGGATACTAGGACCCTATACAATCTGTTTCCTAGGGGATACTAGGACCCTATACAATCTGTTTCATAGGGGATAGTAGGATCCTATACAATCTGTTTCCTAGGGGATAGTAGGACCCTATACAATCTGTTTCATAGGGGATAGTAGGACCCTATACAATCTGTTTCATAGGGGATAGTAGGACCCTATACAATCTGTTTCATAGGGGATACTAGGACCCTATACAATCTGTTTCGTAGGGGATAGTAGGACCCTATACAATCTGTTTCGTAGGGGATACTAGGACCCTATACAATCTGTTTCCTAGGGGATACTAGGACCCTATACAATCTGTTTCCTAGGGGATACTAGGACCCTATACAATCTGTTTCATAGGGGATACTAGGACCCTATACAATCTGTTTCGTAGGGGATACTAGGACCCTATACAATCTGTTTCGTAGGGGATACTAGGACCCTATACAATCTGTTTCGTAGGGGATACTAGGACCCTATACAATCTGTTTCGTAGGGGATACTAGGACCCTATACAATCTGTTTCGTAGGGGATACTAGGACCCTATACAATCTGTTACGTAGGGGATACTAGGACCCTATACAATCTGTTTCGTAGGGGATACTAGGACCCTATACAATCTGTTTCGTAGGGGATACTAGGACCCTATACAATCTGTTTCGTAGGGGATACTAGGACCCTATACAATCTGTTTCCTAGGGGATAGTAGGACCCTATACAATCTGTTTCGTAGGGCATACTAGGACCCTATACAATCTGTTTCATAGGGGATAGTATAGGGTCCTACTATCTTTTTAATAAGGGATAGTAGGACCCTATACAATCTGTTTCGTAGGGGATAGTAGGACCCTATACAATCTGTTTCGTAGGGGATAGTAGGACCCTATACAATCTGTTTCGTAGGGGATAGTATAGGGTCCTACTATCTTTTTAATAGGGGATAGTAGGATCCTATACAATCTGTTTCAGCAGATCCAAGTTATTTTAATTTTGGGAATCTGTTCTCAAGTATTACCACACATAATAGAGAGACGTGATCGTATACAATTGTGTAAGCAAGATTTGACTGTTTTTTTTCTCCCCAGTCAAATATTATATCTGTTTGGGCTTCTTGCGGTCAATTTGCTGCCTGCAAATGATTTTAAATTATGTACCGACCCCCTGACCATCCACTCAAGAATAAAATCATCCCAGGGCTGAATGTAGTTGATAATCCCTGCTCTAGAGCCTACCCTGCTTACCCCTTAAAGGTAGGAGGATACATATGCAAATAAAAGATGACTCTTCATTGGACAGAATAATCAGATCAGATTGTGATGTCATGATCTGGGCCAAAAAATTCCATCTCATCTGAACAGGCAGAAATTCCAGGATTTTTTTTTTTTTCCAGACAGCTCTTACACAAAAAGGGTATTATCATAATTTTCAGTGTTTTATTTCAACCTCCTAGTGTGGAAATCACATTTTTTGACAGCACCAAAATGGTCACGCACACTGGATTACCCAAACGCTGCTCATGTGTCCAAACACTAACCCAATTATCCTCCTCCTGGAACGCTGTGACATCATCACCCTGACGTAGAGGGAGGGAGGGAGGGGGAGGCTGATGGAGAACAATGGGCCAATAGAGGGTACAGGGTTCACACAGACCACAGTCAACCCAGAGAGGAGACAACCTACTCTTCTCAACCAGTGAAAAGAAAGCGATAGATTGCATCCCAAATAACACCCTGTTCCCTACATAGTGGACTACTTCTTACAAACCCAATATACTGTACTGGAAAATGACGAAAACCAAATAGAAACTGTAGGAATGATTTATGTATCTTTTTAGAGGTCGACCGATTTATGATTTTTCAACGCCGATACCGATTTACTGGAGGACCAAAAAAAAGCAGATTCTGATTAATCGGCCGACCTCTAGTATCTACATTCATGCAGTTTCTTGTGTCCAGATAAAAAAAATCACCCAACAATGAATGCCAGACAGTCAGGGAGCATCAAATTCCCAAATCGACGGAGGCTGCAGGGCGTCCTATTCTTATTTTCAATGACGGCCTACCAGGGAACAGTGGGTTAACTGCCTGTTCAGGGGCAGATTTTTTTTAAAAGCCTTTTTCAGCTCGGGGATTCGATCCAGCAACATTTCGGTTACTGGCCCTACCCTCTAACCACTAGGCTTCCTGCTCTAACCGCTAGGCTTCCTGCTCTAACCGCTAGGCTTCCTGCTCTAACCGCTAGGCTTCCTGCTCTAACCGCTAGGCTTCCTGCTCTAACCGCTAGGCTTCCTGCTCTAACCGCTAGGCTACTTGCTCTAACCACTAGGCTACCTGTCTCCAACCACTAGGCTACCTGCTCTAACCACTAGGCTACCTGTCTCTAACCACTAGGCTACCTGCTCTAACCACTAGGCTACCTGCTCTAACCACTAGGCTACCTGTCTCTAACCACTAGGCTACCTGTCTCTAACCACTAGGCTACCTGCCTCTAACCACTAGGCTACCTGCCTCTAACCACTAGGCTACCTGTCTCTAACCACTAGGCTACCTGCCTCTAACCACTAGGCTACCTGTCTCTAACCACTAGGCTACCAGCTCTAACCACTAGGCTACCTGTCTCTAACCACTAGGCTACCAGCTCTAACCACTAGGCTACCAGCTCTAACCACTAGGCTACCTGTCTCTAACCACTAGGCTACCTGCTCTAACCACTAGGCTACCTGCCTCTAACCACTAGGCTACCTGCCTCTAACCACTAGGCTACCTGCTCTAACCACTAGGCTATCTGCTCTAACCACTAGGCTACCTGCCTCTAACCACTAGGCTACCTGCCTCTAACCACTAGGCTACCTGCTCTAACCACTAGGCTACCTGCTCTAACCACTAGGCTACCTGCTCTAACCACTAGGCTACCTGTCTCTAACCACTAGGCTACCTGCTCTAACCACTAGGCTACCTGCTCTAACCACTAGGCTACCTGCCTCTAACCACTAGGCTACCTGCCTCTAACCACTAGGCTACCTGCCTCTAACCACTAGGCTACCTGCTCTAACCACTAGGCTACCTGCTCTAACCACTAGGCTACCTGCTCTAACCACTAGGCTACCTGCTCTAACCACTAGGCTACATGCTGCCCCATTTTTAAGATGCCACAGTGAGTGTGGAGCTGATTCCTAACTGAATTCTCATTTTCCTCCAGGTGTTTAAGATGCCGCAGTGAGTGTGGAGCTGAATCCTAGCTGAAGCCTCAGCATGTCTGTCCTGCTGACGGTGGTGGTGGGTGTGGTGGGGTGGGGGGCCGTGGTCCAGGGGGCTCTGTGTCCCGGAAGGGGCCTGGCTGACTGCCCTGCCCAGCAGAGCAACACCTCCGGTGGGGGTAAGACCTCCAGGGACTACTGCTACACCGCCCGTATCCGATCCACCGTGCTTCAGGGTCTGCCCTTCGGAGGGGTGCCCACCGTCCTCGCACTCGACTTCATGTGCTTCCTGGTGAGTCACTTCTTCCTGGTTTTGTATCGATACAGCTTTATTGTCCATCGTTGTCTTTTATTTGTAGTTATTTTTATACATCAAATTCAGATGAATATTTAATAGGGCCAAGAGGTTTTATTTTTTTACTGACCATCTGGTCTGGGAAAAAAACTCTAGTTGGCTGGAACCTATACCTTAGGTCCAGTGTTGTTCCTGGTTCAAGGAATACCCAGGGCCCCACGGGACAGATGTAACCACTAGGTAGTGTGTCTAACTGGTTCTGATTCTGATTCTGTATATGTAAATACAGGAAAGCAGTTGGAATAACACCTTGCTTTACTAATGTATTGTGTAATAGCTAGCTACCGTCTCTGTGTGTGTGTGTACATTGGGACCTCTCCCTCTCTATGGAAGACCGTAGTGAGATGGCGCCTACAGACATGGGGAGCTCTGCTTCTAGCGCCACGGTCTTCTACTTTCAGATCTGTGTGTGTTGTTGTGTACTGTTAGATATTACTGCAACACTGGATCTAGGAACAGAAGAATTTTCGCTACACTTCGCAATAACATCTGCTAAATATGTGTATGTGACCGATTTTTGATTTTGTGTGTGTGTGTGTGTGTTTGTGTGTGTGTGTGTGTGTGTGTGTGTGTGTGGCATTCCCAGGTACTCCTGTTTGTGTTCTCCATCTTGAGAAAGGTAGCGTGGGACTACGGCCGCTTGGCGTTGGTGACTGACGCAGACAGGTATATCACCACACTGCAGCCTTTAGAATGTGATCTCTGCTTCTTTTGGAGAAGTAGAAGACCTGGCTGTTGTAACTCTCGTTAGCTTTGCAGCCTGATATAACGCCAGTGCTTTGTGTTCTACCAGAGAATACATGTCCAGACAGACTACTTGTTTAAAAAAATATATATATGTTTTTATGGGATTTTCTGATTTATTGAACAGACAGAGAGAGGATGCCAGTGGAGAAATACAGAGAGGATGCCAGCGGGGAGAAAGATAGAGAGAGGATGCCAGCAGGGAGAAAAGACAGAGAGAGGATGCCAGCAGGGAGAAAAGACAGAGAGAGGATGCCAGCAGGGAGAAAAGACAGAGAGAGGATGCCAGGGGGGAGAAAGACAGAGAGAGGATGCCAGCGGGGAGAAAGACAGAGAGAGGATGCCAGTGGAGAGAAAGACAGAGAGATGAGGCCAGTGGAGAGAAAGACAGAGAGAGGATGCCAGCAGGGAGAAAGACAGAGAGAGGATGCCAGTGGAGAGAAAGACAGAGAGAGGATGCCAGTGGAGAAAGACAGAGAGAGGATGCCAGTGGAGAAAGACAGAGAGAGGATGCCAGTGGAGAAAGACAGAGAGAGGATGGCAGTGGAGAAAGACAGAGAGAGGATGCCAGTGGAGAAAGACAGAGAGAGGATGCCAGTGGAGAAAGACAGAGAGAGGATGCCAGCGTGGAGAAAGACAGAGAGAG
The DNA here is from genome assembly GCF_002021735.2 of Oncorhynchus kisutch. Taxonomy (NCBI): domain Eukaryota; kingdom Metazoa; phylum Chordata; class Actinopteri; order Salmoniformes; family Salmonidae; genus Oncorhynchus; species Oncorhynchus kisutch. The sequence goes on from NC_034193.2 coordinate 5,714,387, forward strand.
GATGCCAGCGGGGAGAAAGACAGAGAGAGGATGCCAGCGGGGAGAAAGACAGAGAGAGGATGCCAGTGGAGAGAAAGACAGAGAGAGGATGCCAGTGGAGAAAGACAGAGAGAGGATGCCAGTGGAGAAAGACAGAGAGAGGATGCCAGTGGAGAAAGACAGAGAGAGGATGCCAGCGGGGAGAAAGACAGAGAGAGGATGCCAGCGGGGAGAAAGACAGAGAGAGGATGCCAGCGGGGAGAAAGACAGAGAGAGGATGCCAGCGGGGAGAAAGACAGAGAGAGGATGCCAGCGGGGAGAAAGACAGAGAGAGGATGCCAGTGGAGAGAAAGACAGAGAGAGGATGCCAGTGGAGAGAAAGACAGAGAGAGGATGCCAGTGGAGAAAGACAGAGAGAGGATGCCAGTGGAGAAAGACAGAGAGAGGATGCCAGTGGAGAAAGACAGAGAGAGGATGCCAGTGGAGAAAGACAGAGAGAGGATGCCAGCGTGGAGAAAGACAGAGAGAGGATGCCAGCGGGGAGAAAGACAGAGAGAGGATGCCAGCGGGGAGAAAGACAGAGAGAGGATGCCAGCAGGGAGAAAGACAGAGAGAGGATGCCAGTGGAGAGAAAGACAGAGAGATGAGGCCAGTGGAGAGAAAGACAGAGAGAGGATGCCAGCGGGGAGAAAGACAGAGAGAGGATGCCAGCGGGGAGAAAGACAGAGAGAGGATGCCAGCGGGGAGAAAGACAGAGAGAGGATGCCAGTGGAGAAAGACAGAGAGAGGATGCCAGTGGAGAAAGACAGAGAGAGGATGCCAGTGGAGAAAGACAGAGAGAGGATGCCAGTGGAGAAAGACAGAGAGAGGATGCCAGTGGAGAAAGACAGAGAGAGGATGCCAGTGGAGAAAGACAGAGAGAGGATGCCAGTGGAGAAAGACAGAGAGAGGATGCCAGTGGAGAAAGACAGAGAGAGGATGCCAGTGTGGAGAAAGACAGAGAGAGGATGCCAGCGGGGAGAAAGACAGAGAGAGGATGCCAGTGGAGAAAGACAGAGAGAGGATGCCAGCAGGGAGAAAAGACAGAGAGAGGATGCCAGTGGAGAAATACAGAGAGGATGCCAGCGGGGAGAAAGATAGAGAGAGGATGCCAGCAGGGAGAAAAGACAGAGAGAGGATGCCAGCAGGGAGAAAAGACAGAGAGAGGATGCCAGCGGTGAGAAAGATAGAGAGAGGATGCCAGCAGGGAGAAAAGACAGAGAGAGGATGCCAGTGGAGAAATACAGAGAGGATGCCAGCGGGGAGAAAGACAGAGAGAGGATGCCAGCGGGGAGAAAGACAGAGAGAGGATGCCAGTGGAGAGAAAGACAGAGAGGATGCCAGTGGAGAGAAAGACAGAGAGAGGATGCCAGTGGAGAGAAAGACAGAGAGAGGATGCCAGTGGAGAGAAAGACCGAGAGATGAGGCCAGTGGAGAGAAAGACAGAGAGAGGATGCCAGCGGGGAGAAAGACAGAGAGAGGATGCCAGCGGGGAGAAAGACAGAGAGAGGATGCCAGCGGGGAGAAAGACAGAGAGAGGATGCCAGCGGGGAGAAAGACAGAGAGAGGATGCCAGCGGGGAGAAAGACAGAGAGAGGATGCCAGCGGGGAGAAAGACAGAGAGAGGATGCCAGTGGAGGAAGACAGAGAGAGGATGCCAGCGGGGAGAAAGACAGAGAGAGGATGCCAGGGGAGAAAGACAGAGAGAGGATGCCAGCGGGGAGAAAGACAGAGAGAGGATGCCAGTGGGGAGAAAGACAGAGAGAGGATGCCAGTGGAGAGAAAGACAGAGAGATGAGGCCAGTGGAGAGAAAGACAGAGAGAGGATGCCAGCGGGGAGAAAGACAGAGAGAGGATGCCAGCAGGGAGAAAGACAGAGAGAGGATGCCAGTGGAGAAAGACAGAGAGAGGATGCCAGTGGAGAAAGACAGAGAGAGGATGCCAGTGGAGAAAGACAGAGAGAGGATGCCAGCGGGGAGAAAGACAGAGAGAGGATGCCAGTGGGGAGAAAGACAGAGAGATGAGGCCAGTGGGGAGAAAGACAGAGAGAGGATGCCAGCAGGGAGAAAAGACAGAGAGAGGATGCCAGCAGGGAGAAAAGAAGCTAGATTAGAACCTAGACTAGCCAGGCCATGAGATGGACAGCTTCTACTGGGTCAGAGTTTACGCACAGCAGAGTTTACTGTCCTCAGACAGACAGAGAGACAGATGTTGGGCAAATGGAGGAACTAGGAATAATCATCACTTTTCTTACTGTTTTTTTCCCCAGGCAAAGCCAATCAAAATCATGCAGTCTGTACAGTACTACTGTTTTCAGGGATATGTAGCCCTTCTATGGAGTGTTTCAAAATGCCCAAGTCAGTAATGAGGCCAGTAGTCAGTAATGAGGTCAGTAGTCAGTAATTAGGCCAGGTCAGTAATTAGGCCAGTAGACAGTAATGAAGCCAGGTCAGTAATGAGGTCAGTAGTCAGTAATGAGGTCAGTAATGAGGCTAGTAGTCAATAATGAGGCTAGTAGTCAGTAATGAGGTCAGTAATGAGGCCAGTAGTCAGTAATGAGGTCAGTAGTCAGTAATGAGGTCAGTAGTCAGTAATGAGGTCAGTAATGAGGCCAGTAGTCAGTAATGAGGCCAGTAGTCAGTAATGAGGCCAGTAGTCAGTAATGAGGCCAGGTCAGTAATGAGGTCAGTAGTCAGTAATGAGGTCAGTAGTCAGTAATGAGGTCAGTAGTCAGTAATGAGGTTAGTAGTCACTAATGAGGTCAGTAGTCACTAATGAGGTTAGTAATGAGGTCAGTAGTCAGTAATGTAGTCAGTAGTCAGTAATGAGGTCAGTAGTCAGTAATGAGGTCAATAATGAGGTCAGTAGTCCGTAATGAGGTCAGTAATGAGGTCAGTAGTCCGTAATGAGATCAGTAATGAGGTCAGTAGTCCGTAATGAGGTCATTAGTCAGTAATTAAGCCAGGTTAGTAGTCAGTAATGAGGTTGGGTCACTAATGCAGTATCCAAATCTTGATTTGATGAACAAGTCAACTACTACCTTTGACTCCCGATGACAATGTCTCATTCCCAATTAGTTGTCCTGGCATCCCACTTCCTGGTCTCCTTCTTAAAGCACAGGGGAGGAGAAGGTCCGAGGAGGTGAGGAGAGAAGGACGTGAGGAATTAGGGAAAGACGAATCAAGAAAGAGCCAGTGTGCTCGGGAGTCAAAGGAAGTAGTTGAGTCATCTGCCAGAGAGGACAGTGGGTAAAAAAGGGACAATACACTTTGCTTTCAACTCATCGAACTCCTAGAATCTGCAAACATGACATGGTTACACTCCATCACTTTAAATACTCTGCAGAACAGCTGAACCTTCCTTCAGATGTCATGTTTGTTTATCTAGCTGATGTTTTCCCACTATTTGCACAGCTGGATATTTGATAGCATCTAACTCCATAGGACTACAGTCATGACTCAGGGCTAGCTATGGGAGGAGAGAGATGGTAGGGGGAGGGAGGGAGGGTGCCGGAGGGGGAGGGACTGGCCAAGGGAGGGGGAGGGACAGGGACGGACCCAGGGACAGGGACGGACCGAGGGAGGGACAGGGACCCGACCGAGGGCAGGGACGGACCGGGGGAGGGAGGGGCAGGGACGGACCAAGGGGGAGGGAGGGACAGGAACCCGACCGAGGGACAGGGACGGACCGAGGGAGGGGGAGGCAGGGACGGACCGAGGGAGGGGGAGGCAGGGACGGACCGAGGGAGGGGGAGGCAGGGACGGACCGAGGGAGGGGGGGGGTAGGGATGGACCGACCGAGGGACCGACCAAGGGAAGGAGGGAGGCAGGCAGGGAGAGGGACGGATGGACCGAGGGAGGAAGGCAGGGAGAGGGACAGCGGGAGAGAGTTCTAGGCCAAAGGTCTACTTTTGTAATGGAGAGAGAACACGTAGATGAGGAGACTAGACATTAGTCCCATGACTGAGGTGCTGACTGGGACTCCGTTTGTCTCCTGTCTAACTCTGCTCTACTAAGTGGATAATGACACAGTGTTCCATAGATAGGCCTGTTGTTTACCCAGCTGCATGTCTGCAGGACGTGCAGACAGACGGTGAATCCCATTTTGGCTTAACGTCTAGGCTTAATGCATTTCTGTCTTGATTGGTTTGCTCATCAACCATATTAGCAGCCATTTACAGAGTAGAGTTCTGGTCTTTTGGTACTAATACCTCCCAGAAAATACTCAGACTTTTGTCCAGCTGTTTGAAAAGGTTTCTCATATCTATGTCTCACCCCAGTCGAAGGTCCTCTGTCACTGTAAAGAGAACTGAACTTGATCTTCCTGATTTTTGTGATTATTATAATAATTTTTTTAACCTGAACAGTTGATCACTGGTTTCTCCTCCAGGAATATCCCGAGCTGACCTCCCCCATGTTGTTTTATATTTCTGTTTTGTTTTCTCTCTCTGTGAAGACAGAATCAGCGATACAGCCGTCTGGATGAACAGAAACAGTATGTCTTCTTATTGTATCACACTGCTTCTTCTCTTTCAACCAATCTAACTCTCTTCCTTCCCTTCCTACCTAGGCTGGTGTGGGTTGGGTTGGCCTGTCTAGCTCTCTTGTGGTGCTGGGATCTGTTCCTACCTAGGCTGGTGTGGGTTGGGTTAGCCTGTCGAGCTCTGTTGTGAGTTTTCTCTTTCCTTCTCTCCTGCCAGGCTTTTCTTATTCGAGCCTGTCTCCTGCTGTTCGCTCTTTCTTTCTGGTCTTTCCACGGTTTTATCCCTGCTGCTGTCTCTCTGTCTCTCTCTGTCTCTCTGTCTCTCTCTGTCAACAGTAACCACAATAACTAAGGGTCAAAATAACCATGCATTGAACAATAGCAATAAGTATACAGTAGAGGACATGTGTAGGTTGATTGGTCTGTCAGACACTGTCCCTCATCTTATGGCAGGCAGCAATGTAGTGCGCTGCCAACCCACAGCTCTCTGCGTCCTCCCCCAACAGGACAGGTAGCCTATCCTCATCAGAGAGGTCTTTGAAACCTTGAATAAGGGTTTTAAATTTGGGGAAATTACACTCTAATTGTTTTATATAGTTGACATTTTGTCAGGAAATGCAGCTCCGTCTCAGGTTCTGCTGTGGTGCAGTGGTTGCACAGCCTTTCCTCTACAGGGAGCCAGGTTCTGCTGTGGTGCAGTGGTTGCACAGCCTTTCCTCTACAGGGAGCCAGGTTCTGCTGTGGTGCAGTGGTTGCACGGCCTTTCCTCTACAGGGAGCCAGGTTCTGCTGTTGTACAGTGGTTGCACAGCCTTTCCTCTTACAGGGAGCCAGGTTTTCTTGTGTCTACCCTTCTCAATGGCAAGGCTGTGCTCACTGAGCCTGTACTTTGTCAAGGTTTTTCTAAGGTTTTGATCAGTAACCATGGTCAAATTGTTAGCCACGGTGTACTGTCGATTTAGGGCCAGATAGCCCTGCATTTTGCTTTGTGTTTGTGTTTCCCAATAAGAAATGTAGTTTTGTTTTGATTGTGTTGTAATTTGGTTTATTCTGATTGATTGGGGCGGCAGGGTAGCCTAGTGGTTAGAGCGTTGGACTAGTAACCGAAAGGTTGCAAGTTCAAATCCCCGAGCTGACATGGTACAAATCTGTCGTTCTGCCCCTGAACAAGGCACTGTTCCTAGACCAGTTAACCCACTGTTCCTAGACCAGTTAACCCACTGTTCCTAGACCAGTTAACCCACGGTTCCTAGGCCAGTTAACCCACTGTTCCTAGGCCAGTTAACCCACTGTTCCTAGACCAGTTAACCCACTGTTCCTAGACCAGTTAACCCACTGTTCCTAGACCAGTTAACCCACTGTTCCTAGACCAGTTAACCCACTGTTCCTAGACCAGTTAACCCACTATTCCTAGACCAGTTAACCCACTGTTCCTAGACCAGTTAACCCACTGTTCCTAGACCAGTTAACCCACTGTTCCTAGACCAGTTAACCCACTGTTCCTAGACCAGTTAACCCACTGTTCCTAGACCAGTTAACCCACTGTTCCTAGACAGTTAACCCACTGTTCCTAGACCAGTTAACCCACGGTTCCTAGGCCAGTTAACCCACGGTTCCTAGGCCAGTTAACCCACTGTTCCTAGGCCAGTTAACCCACTGTTCCTAGACCAGTTAACCCACTGTTCCTAGACCAGTTAACCCACTGTTCCTAGACCAGTTAACCCACTGTTCCTAGACCAGTTAACCCACTGTTCCTAGACCAGTTAACCCACTGTTCCTAGACCAGTTAACCCACTGTTCCTAGACCAGTTAACCCACTGTTCCTAGACCAGTTAACCCACTGTTCCTAGACCAGTTAACCCACGGTTCCTAGGCCAGTTAACCCACTGTTCCTAGGCCAGTTAACCCACTGTTCCTAGGCCAGTTAACCCACTGTTCCTAGACCAGTTAACCCACTGTTCCTAGACCAGTTAACCCACTGTTCCTAGACCAGTTAACCCACTGTTCCTAGACCAGTTAACCCACTGTTCCTAGACCAGTTAACCCACTGTTCCTAGACCAGTTAACCCACTGTTCCTAGACCAGTTAACCCACGGTTCCTAGACCAGTTAACCCACTGTTCCTAG
>NC_034193.2:5726011-5936746 GCF_002021735.2 Oncorhynchus kisutch
GATGTCATAGACAATTGGATGATGTCATAGACAATTGGATGATGTAGTAGACAATTGGATGATGTAGTAGACAATTGGATGATGTAGTAGACAATTGGATGATGTAGTAGACAATTGGTTGATGTAGTAGACAATTGGTTGATGTAGTAGACAATTGGATGATGTAGTAGACAATTGGATGATGTAGTAGACAATTGGATGATGTAGTAGACAATTGGATGATGTAGTAGACAACTGGATGATGTAGTAGACAACTGGTTGATGTAGTAGACAACTGGATGATGTAGGAGACAAATGGATGATGTAGTACACAACAACAACAACAACAAAAAACGGTTACCACTTTAGGCTTCTGAACACCACTTTTAAAACTACCGACTGAAATTATACAACCGTTTGAGAGTGCATCTTTAAGAGAGTAAGCTGAGAGAACCACGTCGTTGATTTCGTCCTATTGTCAGCATTACTTTGAAACTGCTGACCAAGCGTACATTGTACCAGAGAACAGGATACCGAGGTTACGGGCCAATTTCTTTTCAATTCAGGAACTACACTGAAATGTAAATTCTCTTCAATGCTTTTTGGAATATGAATTTGTGGAATTAGAATTTGTTGGAATTAGAATTTGTGGAATTAGAATTTGTGGAATTAGAATTTGTGGAATTAGAATTTGTGGAATTAGAATTTGTGGAATTAGAATTTGATTTATGTTCTGAATTGATTGGAATTGAAATGGAATTGACCCCAACACTGCAGGATACAGCTCGGGAGAACCTTGACATTTTGAGTTTTAATCGGGTCACTTACTCACTTTTATGAGTCCACTACTGTGACACAACGTTGCTCGAAGAATTTCCCCCAATTGGATAATAACCTGTAATCTACGGCAGCTCTAACCTAGAGTCTCATCTCTCTTCAGGGCTTCTGCTCCTGGTTAACCGCCATCTTCCGCATAAAGTGAGTCTCCAATAAAGTTTTGGGTGCGGGCATGGGACAGCAAGGAAGGGAGAATGTGTGTGAGTTGGAATTTATGTGTGTGTGTGTGTGTGTTAACAAACAAACTGTCAATTTGACTGTTCAGAGGTCTGCTCTGCCTCAAAGGGACATTCCTGGTTAAATAAAAGCTAAATCTCTCTCTTTCTCTCTCTGTCTCTGTCTCTCTTCTCTCTGTCTGTCTCTCTCCTCTCTGTCTGTCTCTCTCCTCTCTGTCTGTCTCTCTCCTCTCTCTTTCTCTGTCTCTCTCCTCTCTGTTTGTCTGTCTCTCTCCTCTTCTCTCTCCCTCCTCCTCTCTCTCTTTGTCTGTCTGTCTGTCTGTCTGTCTGTCTGTCTGTCTGTCTGTCTGTCTGTCTGTCTGTCTGTCTGTCTGTCTGTCTGTCTGTCTGTCCTCTCTGTCTCTCCTCTCTGTCTGTCTGTCTCTCTCCTCTCTGTCTGTCTGTTTCTCTCTCTCTCCAGGGATGAGGAGATCAGGGAAAAGTGTGGGGAGGATGCAGTACACTACCTCTCCTTCCAGAGGCACATCATTGGTCTGCTGGTGGTGGTGGGCGTGCTCTCAGTGGCCATTGTCCTGCCCGTCAACTTCTCAGGAAATCTATTGGGTGAGTGGGGTTTAGGGGGTGGGACGTCAGGAATACTTGAGACTAACACTGGGCCGGTGGTGTCCCCTATCCCCTATGTAGTGCACTACTTTAGATCAGGGCTCTATTTCCCTATGTCCCTGTGGGTCCTGGTCTAAAGTAGTGCACTTCAGAGGGAATAGGGTGTCATTTGTATCCCTAGTAGTCATCAGAAATCCCTCACTTCAGAAGTCCTTTAGTCTGGATAGTGGGGTTTTAGGACTGAGGTTATTATTATAGATTGAATTGTATCTATTTTAACTCTGATGACTCAAGGGTTATATCATGTGATTTTCCCATCTTGTCGTCACGTGAAACATCAAAGTGGAGGCAAATACAAGTAAGTGAGAAAGTAGCCTTGTCTGAGTCCATAGGGCAGGAGCATATCTCCAGCTCGTCTAGGGCGAGGCGGCTGCTCCTCTAGGGGGAGGCGGCTGTGAGGCGGCTGCTCCTCTAGGGCGAGGCGGCTGCTCCTCTAGGGCGAGGCGGCTGCTCCTCTAGGGCGAGGCGGCTGCTCCTCTAGGGCGAGGCGGCTGCTCCTCTAGAGCGAGGCGGCTGCTCCTCTAGGGCGAGGCGGCTGCTCCTCTAGGGGGAGGCGGCTGTGAGGCGGCTGCTCCTCTAGGGGGAGGCGGCTGCTCCTCTAGGGGGAGGCGGCTGTGAGGCGGCTGCTCCTCTAGGGCGAGGCGGCTGCTCCTCTAGGGGGAGGCGGCTGTGAGGCGGCTGCTCCTCTAGGGGGAGGCGGCTGTGAGGCGGCTGCTCCTCTAGGGCGAGGCGGCTGCTCCTCTAGGGGGAGGCGGCTGTGAGGCGGCTGCTCCTCTAGGGGGAGGCGGCTGTGAGGCTGCTGCTCCTCTAGGGCGAGGCGGCTGCTCCTCTAGGGCGAGGCGGCTGCTCCTCTAGGGCGAGGCGGCTGTGAGGCGGCTGCTCCTCTAGGGCGAGGCGGCTGCTCCTCTAGGGCGAGGCGGCTGTGAGGCGGCTGCTCCTCTAGGGCGAGGCGGCTGTGAGGCGGCTGCTCCTCTAGGGTGAGGCGGCTGCTCCTCTAGGGCGAGGCGGCTGCTCCTCTAGGGCGAGGCGGCTGTGAGGCGGCTGCTCCTCTAGGGCGAGGCGGCTGCTCCTCTAGGGTGAGGCGGCTGCTCCTCTAGGGCGAGGCGGCTGCTCCTCTAGGGCGAGGCGGCTGTGAGGCGGCTGCTCCTCTAGGGTGAGGCGGCTGCTCCTCTAGGGCGAGGCGGCTGCTCCTCTAGGGCGAGGCGGCTGTGAGGCGGCTGCTCCTCTAGGGCGAGGCGGCTGCTCCTCTAGGGCGAGGCGGCTGCTCCTCTAGGGCGAGGCGGCTGTGAGGCGGCTGCTCCTCTAGGGTGAGGCGGCTGCTCCTCTAGGGCGAGGCGGCTGCTCCTCTAGGGCGAGGCGGCTGTGAGGCGGCTGCTCCTCTAGGGCGAGGCGGCTGTGAGGCGGCTGCTCCTCTAGGGCGAGGCGGCTGCTCCTCTAGGGCGAGGCGGCTGCTCCTCTAGGGCGAGGCGGCTTGATGTACAAGGGCAGACTATTTGTTATTAGATATCCTCTGTGTAGAAATAGCTGTGGTCATGCTGGCCAGACTGGCCATTTAAAATATATATTCTGTGTATCACATGAGTCAAATTCTTCTCATCAGCGCCTTGTGGATTCATTTCCTCACTTTGATATAATAGGAAACCTCCTGCTCCTCTAAAAACACATGAGCCTCCAACCCACCCATAGATGTAGAATAACTAGAATGGACAAAAACACATGAGCCTCCAACCCACCCATAGAAATAGAATGAACTATAACGTACATTCCCATTCTAGAACCCAATCATAGAATGAACTATAACGTACATTCCCATTCTAGAACCCAATCATAGAATGAACTATAACGTACATTCCCATTCTAGAACCCAATCATAGAATGAACTATAACGTACATTCCCATTCTAGTACCCAATCATAGAATGAACTATAACGTACATTCCCATTCTAGAACCCAATCATAGAATGAACTATAACGTACATTCCCATTCTAGAACCCAATCGTAGAAATAGAAGGACTAGCTGCTTCAACAGACCATAATGTCCTATTATTCTACTGTGTACTAGGCTAACCATGAAGTAAAATATAATCTCTTTTTTTTCTTTCCCCCCCACACAGAGAACAATGCCTACAGTTTTGGGCGTACCACTATAGCCAATCTGGATGCCAAGTGAGTGCTTCTCCATGACTGTTTCCTTATTGTAGGGTGATGGTGGGGATACATGAACTTCCTTGTGTTCTAATTAAGCCATAAGGCACCTCAGGGGTACCGCCTGGACACAGCCCTTAGTCGTGGTATATTGGCCATATATCACAAACCCCAGAGGTGCCTTATTGCTTTTATAAACTGGTTACCAACGTTATCCGAACAGTAAACGTTGTTGTTGTTGTTGTTGTTGTCATACCCGTGCTATACAGTATGATATACCACGGCTTTCAGCCAATCAATAACATTTTACCTTGACCAATATGAAACTTCATGTTCTGAATCGTTGAGTGGCGTCTTTCTCTTAAAATGTATGCCAGCAGCATACCACCCTGCATACCACTGTGCATACCACCCTGCATACCACTGTGCATACCACCCTGCATGCCACTGTGCATACCACCCTGCATACCACTGTGCATACCACCCTGCATGCCACTGTGCATACCACCCTGCATACCACTCTGCATACCACTCTGCATACCACTCTGCATACCACCCTGCATACCACTCTGCATACCACCCTGCATACCACTCTGCATACCACCCTGCATACCACTGTGCATACCACCCTGCATACCACTCTGCATACCACTCTGCATACCACCCTGCATACCACTCTGCATACCACCCTGCATACCACCCTGCATGCCACTGTGCATACCACCCTGCATACCACCCTGCATACCACCCTGCATGCCACTGTGCATACCACCCTGCATACCACCCTGCATACCACTGCTGGCTTTCTTCTGAAGCTAAGCAGGGTTGGTTCTGGTCAGTTCCTGGATGGGAGACCAGATGCTGCTGGAAGTGGTGTTGGAGGGCCAGTAGGAGGCACTCTTTCCTCTGGTCTAAAAAAAATATCCCAATGCCCCAGGGCAGTGATTGGGACACTGCCCTGTGTAGGGTGCCGTCTTTCGGATGGGACGTTAAACGGGTGTCCTGACTCTCTGAGGTCATTTAAAGATCCCATGGCACTTATCGTAGGGGTGTTAACCCCTGGTGTCCTGGCTAAATTCCCAATCTGACCCTCAAACCATCACGGTCACCTAATAGTTTACAATTGTCTCATTCATCCCCCTCCTCTCCCCTGTAACTATTCCCCAGGTCGTTGCTGTAAATGAGAACGTGGTAAAATAACGGATCAATAAAAAATTGAAACATTTCGTTAACATTATATTTAAAGATATCAGATATTTTTTTGGTCGTTGTAACCGATAATAAGCACAGAATTCTGTTGACACGTTGTGGTGGTCGTCTTTAAAGTTGTTTACACCCGGCGCAAAAAAAAACTAAACAAAAAAACCATTATTATGCACGACGAGCTGAATTAAATGTAAAACGGCTTAAAGATAAATATAGATAAATATAGATCTTGCTGTGCTCTGTGTTCCGGTGACATTTCACAGCAATCAAACCCTGATCTGCTAGCCAGACCGGAAGGCCACTAACCACCTTTTTGTAGGCAATTAGTCCGTTACTTCATTACCATTGATCACGAGGTCATGTAGGAGTAAAGAGGAGGGCAGCAGAAAGCATTGACGAGACGCTTACAATTAAAATTGATGAAAGCAGCAACGAGATGTTGCAGGAATTTTGCAACGAATATGTAAAAAAGCCGAACACTAAAATCTGAAAATACTACGTCACGTCTAAACATCGATATCCGTCTTTACCGTCTTACTTCTGTATTGTTGTTCTGTCCTCCGTATTCGAGGAGAAAGAGGACGTTGAGCCTGTCAGTTAGCCTTGATTCTCTCACAGCATCCAGACTAGCTGACACAAGGCTTTTTCCCAGGTTCTTGACCACTTTCTCTGCCTTCCATTGATTTAGTCAGACTAATACTTATTTTCCACCATAATTTGCAAATAAATTCATTAAAAATCCTACAATGTGATTTTCTGGATTTTTTTTCTCATTTTGTCTGTCATAGTTGAAGTGTACCTATGAAGAAAATTACAGGCCTCTCATCTTTTTAAGTTGGAGAACTTGCACAATTGGTGGCTGACTAAATACTTTTTTGCCCCACTGTATATATATATATGATTATATATTTTGGTCAAAATATGTGTTTTTGATTGGACATATTGCTCCAATTTTAGTAGGAATGGTTGGTGTCTGTCCCCCCTCTCAGTAACATACTGCTGTGACTAACTGGGTTTCTCTCCTCTCAGTAACATACTGCTGTGACTAACTGGGTTTCTCTATCCTCTCAGTAACATACTGCTGTGACTAACTGGGTTTCTCTGTCTCTCCTCTCAGTAACATACTGCTGTGACTAACTGGGGTTCTCTCCTCTCAGTAACATACTGCTGTGACTAACTGGGTTTCTCTCCTCTCTCAGTAACATACTGCTGTGACTAACTGGGTTTCTCTGTCTCTCCTCTCAGTAACATACTGCTGTGACTAACTGGGTTTCTCTATCCTCTCAGTAACATACTGCTGTGACTAACTGGGTTTCTCTCTCCTCTCAGTAACATACTGCTGTGACTAACTGGGTTTCTCTCCTCTCTCAGTAACATACTGCTGTGACTAACTGGGTTTCTCTGTCTCTCCTCTCAGTAACATACTGCTGTGACTAACTGGGTTTCTCTCCTCTCAGTAACATACTGCTGTGACTAACTGGGTTTCTCTCCTCTCTCAGTAACATACTGCTGTGACTAACTGGGTTTCTCTCCTCTCTCAGTAACATACTGCTGTGACTAACTGGGTTTCTCTCCTCTCAGTAACATACTGCTGTGACTAACTGGGTTTCTCTCCTCTCTCAGTAACATACTGCTGTGACTAACTGGGTTTCTCTCCTCTCTCTGTAACATACTGCTGTGACTAACTGGGTTTCTCTCCTCTCTCAGTAACATACTGCTGTGACTAACTGGGTTTATCTCCTCTCTCAGTAACATACTGCTGTGACTAACTGGGTTTCTCTCCTCTCAGTAACATACTGCTGTGACTAACTGGGTTTCTCTCTCCTCTCTCAGTAACATACTGCTGTGACTAACTGTGTTTCTCTCCTCTCTCAGTAACATACTGCTGTGACTAACTGGGTTTCTCTCCTCTCTCAGTAACATACTGCTGTGACTAACTGGGTTTCTCTCTCTCTCAGTAACATGTTGCTGTGGCTAACTGGGTTTCTCTCCTCTCTCAGTAACATACTGCTGTGACTAACTGGGTTTCTCTATCCTCTCAGTAACATACTGCTGTGACTAACTGGGTTTCTCTCTCCTCTCTCAGTAACATACTGCTGTGACTAACTGTGTTTCTCTCCTCTCTCAGTAACATACTGCTGTGACTAACTGGGTTTCTCTCCTCTCTCAGTAACATACTGCTGTGACTAACTGGGTTTCTCTCTCTCTCAGTAACATGTTGCTGTGGCTCCACACCACCTTTGCGTTCCTCTACCTGTTGCTGACCGTGTACAGCATGAGACGACACACCTCCAAGATGCACTACAGAGAGGACGATCTGGTGGGTGGTATACACACACACACACACACACACACACACACACACACACACACACACACACACACACTCACTCACACAGACCTCCAAGATGCACTACAGAGAGGACGTTCTGGTGGGTGATATGAGCACACACACACACACCTCCAAGATGCACTACAGAGAGGACGTTCTGGTGGGTGGTATTAACACACACACACACACACACCTCCAAGATGCACTACAGAGGACGATCTGGTGGGTGGTATTAACACACACACACACACACACACACACACACACACACCTCCAAGATGCACTACAGAGGACGATCTGGTGGGTGGTATGAGCACACACACACACACACACCTCCAAGATGCACTACAGAGAGGATGATCTGGTGGGTGGTATGAGCACACACACACACACACGTTCCTAAATACCACTCCACTACCTGGATGCAGGCTGTACCAGGTCAAAGTCCACCGTATCTTCATTTCTGGCTCTTCTTTTCAGGTGAAACGCACTTTATTTGTCAATGGGATCTCCAAGTATGCAGAGGAGAAGCACATCAAGCAACACTTTGAGTAAGTCCTGTCTGGTTTTTATTTATAAATTTTTTATATAACTAGGCAAGTCAGTTAAGAACTAATTCTTATTTACAATGACGGCCTAGGAACAGTGGGTTAACTGCCTGTTCAGGGCAGAATGACAGATTTGTACCTTGTCAGCTCAGGGATTCGATCTTGAAAACTTTCGGTTACTAGTTACTAGTTGCCTTTTATTGTCCCCAGCACAAGGTGCACCTGTGTAATGATCATGCTTCTTTATATAACACACCTGTCAGATGGATGGATTACCTTGGCAAAGGAGAAATGCTCACTAACAGGGATAAAAAAACACATTTGTGCACAAAATTTGAGAAAAATAAGCTTTTTTTGTGCGTATGGAAAATTTCAGGCATCTTTTATTTCAGCTCATGAGCCATGGGACCGACACTTTACATGTTGAGTTTATATTTTAGTTCAACGTGATTAGATTACAGCCCTGTAATAGTGACTATGATAGAAGGTAATTCGATTACTAGAATATCGATCATGCATCACTTCCTTGATTTGAAATGCTTTCTATCTGAATCTAACCCCCCCCCCCGTGGTGTGGTTCTGTATAGGTACTGGCAGTGGTCACTGTCACCAACCATAGAAACAGAATTACTAGAACAGGCATTGCTGTTCAAGTCAACATTCTGTGATGGGTGGACTGGTGACCGTAATGAGTGGTGCTTCTACATTATGTTTTAGTCCTATTTCTATGACTGCTGAGGGACTTCTAACCTACGATGTCCGCAACCAACAAAGGACTGAAGGGAAAACTATAGACTTGTAGAAACAGATTCCTCCATGTCCATACCTTTTAATCGTTACCTTTCCAATCTCTTTCCCTCTCCACCCTCCCCTTTCTCTCAATACAGACAGGCTTATGAAAACTGTTGTGTGCTAGAGGCTCGTATTTGTTACGATGTGGCCAAGCTGATGTCCCTCAACTCAGAAAGGTAAGTAGTGGTCTCTCCGCTTGACTGTCGGCGTCTGTAGCAATACCATAGAGACTGGATTTAGATCGAACACGTTTCAGCATGGGCGTTTTCCATTGAGGGGCTTCCACCATTTTAAAGTACACTGAACAAAAATAAACGCAACATGGAAACATTTTTGAAAGATGAGTCAGAAAAAAAACCAGTCAGTATCTCCTTCACATACAGTTGATCCGGCTGTTGATTGTGGCCTGTGGAATGTTAGTCCAACTCCTCTTCAATGGCTGTGCTAAGTTGCTGGATATTGGCGGGAACTCGAACACGCCTGTCCAGAGCATCCCAAACATGCTCAATGGGTACGCAAGAAGAACTGGGACATTTTCAGCTTCCAGGAATTGTGTCCTGATCCTAGTGACATGGGGCCATTATCAGGCTGAAACATGAGGTGATGGCGGTGGATGAATGGCATGACAACGGGTCTCAGGATCTCATCACGGTATCTCTGTGTATTCAAATTGCCATCGATAAAATGCAATTGTGTTTGTTGTCCTTGGCTTATACCTGCCAATACCATAACCCCACCGTCACCATGGGGGACTCTGTTCACAACGGCAAACTGCTCGCCCACACAACGCCATCTGCCGTCTGCCCGGTGAAGTCGAGATACATCCGTGTAGGAAACACAAGATGAGAAACATTACAGCGCCAAACTGCAGTCAGGTCAAAGTTTATTTTATTTTACCTTTATTTAACTTGGCAAGTCAGTTAAGAACAAATCCTTATTTACAATGACGGCCTGGGAACAGTTGGGTTAACTTCCTTGTTCAGGGGCAGAACGACAGATTGACGACAGAACGACAGACCTTGTCAGCTCGGGGATTCGATCTAGCAACCTTTCGGTTACTGGCACAACGCTCTAACCACTAGACTACCTGCTGCTACCTGCCGCCTCGTCGTTCCCTATTGAGGGCTACGCAGATGAGATGGTTTCTGACAGTTTGTGCAGAAAATCATCGGTTTTGCAAAACCCACAGTTTCATCAAGTTTTTTTGTGTTATGAAACATCTCTGAGAGATTTTATTTCAGCTCATGAAACTAACACTTTTTACATGGTGGGTTTATATATATATTTTTCAGTATTGTTGACTGGGTGTGACCAGAGCATTGTCTTCCTCTAATTGGTTTAAATGTCTTTAAGATATATATCACCGCCATCTAATCTAATGTCACATGCGCCGAATACAACAATACTACCCTCTGTTGTGCCTTACGGTCGGATGCCTAGCAGTTGCCATACCAGGCGGTGATGCAGCCAGTCAGGATGCTCTCGATGGTGCAGCTGTAGAACCTTTTTGAGGATCTGGGGACCCATGACAAATTCTTTTCAGTCTCCTGAGGGGGGAAAAGGTGTTGTCGTGCCCTTTTCACGACTCTCTTGGTGTGTTGGGACCTTGATCGTGGTCCAAACTACATCTAGCGGTCACAGATTTTATTCAGTACTCCCAACACTGCAGGAGGCAGTAAATCACCAATATATTAGTTTTACACTTCTTTTTTTTTAAACACAAAAGAAGAAGAACGTGAACTACTTTAAAATTGAGGTAGCTTTAATGGTGCTGCCCATGCTGTCACAGACGCCATAATGGCAAAGATAGAAAGAGGTCCTATCTCTATGAGCAACTACTAATTTGTCTAGTAATCCAGTGTATTTGGTCATGTGATATGAGCACGTGTTTCTGTAAACAGGAAGAAGACTGAACGTAGCATGAAGTTCTTTAAAGACCTACAGTCCAAGGAGCACATCCCCACCATGATCAACCCCAAACCCTGTGGACATCTCTGTTGCTGTATCATCAAGGGCTGTGAACAGGTAAGACCAACGTCGTATTTCAACCCTCACCTCAAACCTGTTTACAGTACCACGGCGTTTACAGTACCACAGCGTTTACAGTACCACGCCGTTTACAGTACCACGCCGTTTACAGTACCACAACGTTGACAGTACCACGACATTTACAGTACCACGCCTTTACAGTACCACAACGTTTACAGTACCACGACATTTACAGTACCACGACGTTGACAGTACAACGCCGTTTACAGTACCACGCCGTTTACAGTACCACACCGTTGACAGTACCACGCCGTTTACAGTACCACAACGTTTACAGTACCACGACATTTACAGTACCACGACGTTGACAGTACAACGCCGTTTACAGTACCACAACGTTTACAGTACCACGACGTTTACAGTACCACGCCGTTGACAGTACCACGTCGTAACACTACTCTCTTGTATTTGTGTTTTTTTTTTTTTTGTCGTATCCAAATGCCACAATCAAATTCCCGTTGGATATGTTGCCCTGAGTGACCATATCTGTCTTTCATACCGTCTCACTCATAGTTTTCTCATTCATTAGTCCTCCTTCTTCGTCTTCTAACTAACCATCTCTATTCTACAGGAGGAAGCAGTGAGTTACTATACCAAGCTAGAAGCCCCCTAACTAACCATCTCTATTCTACAGGAGGAAGCAGTGAGTTACTACACCAAGCTAGAAGCCCCCTAACTAACCATCTCTATTCTACAGGAGGAGGCAGTGAGTTACTACACCAAGCTAGAAGCCCCCTAACTAACCATCTCTATTCTACAGGAGGAGGCAGTGAGTTACTACACCAAGCTAGAAGCCCCCTAACTAACCATCTCTATTCTACAGGAGGAGGCAGTGAGTTACTACACCAAGCTAGAAGCCCCTTAACTAACCATCTCTATTCTACAGGAGGAGGCAGTGAGTTACTACACCAAGCTGGAAGCCCCCTAACTAACCATCTCTATTCTACAGGAGGAGGCAGTGAGTTACTACACCAAGCTAGAAGCCCCCTAACTAACCATCTCTATTCTACAGGAGGAGGCAGTGAGTTACTACACCAAGCTAGAAGCCCCCTAACTAACCATCTCTATTCTACAGGAGGAGGCAGTGAGTTACTACACCAAGCTAGAAGCCCCCTAACTAACCATCTCTATTCTACAGGAGGAGGCAGTGAGTTACTACACCAAGCTAGAAGCCCCCTAACTAACCATCTCTATTCTACAGGAGGAGGCAGTGAGTTACTACACCAAGCTAGAAGCCCCTTAACTAACCATCTCTATTCTACAGGAGGAGGCAGTGAGTTACTACACCAAGCTAGAAGCCCCTTAACTAACCATCTCTATTCTACAGGAGGAGGCAGTGAGTTACTACACCAAGCTAGAAGCCCCTTAACTAACCATCTCTATTCTACAGGAGGAGGCAGTGAGTTACTACACCAAGCTAGAAGCCCCTTAACTAACCATCTCTATTCTACAGGAGGAGGCAGTGAGTTACTACACCAAGCTAGAAGCCCCCTAACTAACCATCTCTATTCTACAGGAGGAGGCAGTGAGTTACTACACCAAGCTAGAAGCCCCCTAACTAACCATCTCTATTCTACAGGAGGAGGCAGTGAGTTACTACACCAAGCTGGAAGCCCCCTAACTAACCATCTCTATTCTACAGGAGGAGGCAGTGAGTTACTACACCAAGCTAGAAGCCCCTTAACTAACCATCTCTATTCTACAGGAGGAGCCAGTGAGTTACTACATCAAGCTAGAAGCCCCTTAACTAACCATCTCTATTCTACAGGAGGAGGCAGTGAGTTACTACACCAAGCTAGAAGCCCCCTAACTAACCATCTCTATTCTACAGGAGGAGGCAGTGAGTTACTACACCAAGCTAGAAGCCCCCTAACTAACCATCTCTATTCTACAGGAGGAGGCAGTGAGTTACTACACCAAGCTAGAAGCCCCCTAACTAACCATCTCTATTCTACAGGAGGAGGCAGTGAGTTACTACACCAAGCTAGAAGCCCCTTAACTAACCATCTCTATTCTACAGGAGGAGGCAGTGAGTTACTACACCAAGCTAGAAGCCCCCTAACTAACCATCTCTATTCTACAGGAGGAGGCAGTGAGTTACTACACCAAGCTAGAAGCCCCCTAACTAACCATCTCTATTCTACAGGAGGAGGCAGTGAGTTACTACACCAAGCTAGAAGCCCCCTAACTAACCATCTCTATTCTACAGGAGGAGGCAGTGAGTTACTACACCAAGCTAGAAGCCCCCTAACTAACCATCTCTATTCTACAGGAGGAGGCAGTGAGTTACTACACCAAGCTAGAAGCCCCCTAACTAACCATCTCTATTCTACAGGAGGAGGCAGTGAGTTACTACACCAAGCTAGAAGCCCCCTAACTAACCATCTCTATTCTACAGGAGGAGGCAGTGAGTTACTACACCAAGCTAGAAGCCCCTTAACTAACCATCTCTATTCTACAGGAGGAGGCAGTGAGTTACTACACCAAGCTAGAAGCCCCCTAACTAACCATCTCTATTCTACAGGAGGAGGCAGTGAGTTACTACACCAAGCTAGAAGCCCCCTAACTAACCATCTCTATTCTACAGGAGGAGGCAGTGAGTTACTACACCAAGCTGGAGTCCAAGCTGAAGGAGGAGTACAGGAAGGAGAAAGAGAAGGTCAACAGTAAACCGCTGGGAATGGCCTTCGTTACCTTCCAGAACGAAGCCATGACCGCCATGTAAGAGCCTGTGTGACCAGAGGAATGAGAGGATGTTTGTTGTTGTTGTTGATGTAATCTCTCCTTCTACACTTTCAAGTGTCGTTTATCACTCGGGTATTGGAACGAATGTGAGAATGCTGGAAATCAATGTTTTTTTTGGTATCTTACGTTGGTAATTATACATCGAGTGATGTCTTCCTATATGCTTCCCTGTTCAGTATCCTGAAGGACTACAATGCCTGTAACTGTCAGGGATGCCACTGTCAGAGGGAACCCAGGTCTTCTTCCTTCAGCCAGCACCTTCACACATATTCCTGGACGGTCGGCTACGCACCAGACCCACAGAACGTCTACTGGTGAGAACACACACACACACACACACAGGGGTGGCAGGGTAGCCTAGTGGTTAGAGCGTTGGACTAGTAACCGAAAGGTTGCAAGTTCATATCCCCCGAGCTGACAAGGTACAAATCTGTCGTTCTGCCCCTGAACAAGGCAGTTAACCCACTGTTCCTAGACCAGTTAACCCACTGTTCCTAGACCAGTTAACCCACTGTTCCTAGACCAGTTAACCCACTGTTCCTAGACCAGTTAACCCACTGTTCCTAGACCAGTTAACCCACTGTTCCTAGACCAGTTAACCCCACTGTTCCTAGACCAGTTAAACCCACTGTTCCTAGACCAGTTAACCCACTGTTCCTAGACCAGTTAACCCACTGTTCCTAGACCAGTTAACCCCACTGTTCCTAGACCAGTTAACCCCACTGTTCCTAGACCAGTTAACCCCACTGTTCCTAGACCAGTTAACCCCACTGTTCCTAGGCCATCATTGAAAATAAGAGTTTGTTCTTTAACTGACTTGCCTAGTTCAATAAAAAGGTACAATAAAATGCAAATACAGCCCAGATTAATGTACTCTGTGGGGGGACAGTCAGCGTCTCAATTTACTGTTGAGTATTGAAATAATAGAATGCAGAAGGTGTCATTTAGAGATTTGGTGGTTCATCAGAAATCACTCAATTAGCCCTGTCAGCAAAACATGATTTGATTGGTAAATTTAGTCTAGCAGCCAAGCTATCCAAACTTGTAGTAAGCATGGTTGAATTACCAACTGTGGTGTGTGGCTCATTGATCATTAGTTATCATTTTAAAAACGGTAAACATTTTACCTCCACCCTATAACAACATGTGGAGAATTTAGGGGGGGGGTGGGGGGATCCGACAGGGGAAAATAATTTTGAACGGTCATCTGACTCGAGCTCTGACTTTCCGTCCTGAAGTTCACTAAAGGTCATGAACCCCCAGAGTTCCCAGTTTTCTTGAAAGCACCATGATTATCATATGCAGGTACCATCAGTCCAGTAAAAAATGAAATTATTTGCACGTTAATTTCAATTTATGCAGTGTTGTGCCTCGCAAGTGCTACACCAACTGATCTACAGTATTTTACTATCAAAGCTTGAGTCCTGAAATATAATATGATCTGAGAAGAACAATATTGGCAGGCCAGGCATATAGCCAATATGCTGTGATAATGTATTAGACCAGGCATATAGCCAATATGCTGTGATAATGTATTAGACCAGGCATATAGCCAATATGCTGTGATAATGTATTAGGCCAGGCATATAGCCAATATGCTGTGATAATGTATTAGACCAGGCATATAGCCAATATGCTGTGATAATGTATTAGACCAGGCATATAGCCAATATGCTGTGATAATGTATTAGACCAGGCATATAGCCAATGATGTGATAATGTATTAGACCAGGCATATAGCCAATATGCTGTGATAATGTATTAGACCAGGCATATAGCCAATGATGTGATAATGTATTAGACCAGGCATATAGACAATATGCTGTGATAATGTATTAGACCAGGCATATAGCCAATATGCTGTGATAATGTATTAGACCAGGCATATAGCCAATGATGTGATAATGTATTAGACCAGGCATATAGCCAATGATGTGATAATGTATTAGACCAGGCATATAGACAATATGCTGTGATAATGTATTAGACCGGGCATATAGACAATATGCTGTGATAATGTATTAGACCAGGCATATAGCCAATATGCTGCGATAATGTATTAGGCCAGGCATATAGCCAATATGCTGTGATAATGTATTAGACCAGGTATATAGCCAATATGCTGTGATAATGTATTAGACCAGGCATAAAGCCAATATGCTGTGATAATGTATTAGACCAGGTATATAGCCAATATGCTGTGATAATGTATTAGACCAGGCATAAAGCCAATATGCTGTGATAATGTATTAGGCCAGACATATAGCCAATATGCTGTGATAATGTATTAGACCAGGCATATAGCCAATATGCTGTGATAATGTATTAGACCTACCTATGTATTCGGGCTACTGCACACCTCATTCATACATAACTGTTTTTATTGGATTCATGTAAAGAAATATATATATATATTTATTTTTTTACAAAATATCTGAGTGGACTGACTGCTTTCTTTTTGACTGCGGAAGTGATCTTGACTCGTGACAACTGGCCACTGGTGTAGATGATTAGCTAACTGCTGAGTGCTGGTATCAGATTACCTCACAGCTGAGACTGTGCATATCTGGCGTGGTCTCTTGGTGTCAGCCTCAGTCCTGTATGTATGTGAAGGGTCATGGAGTGGAAATCAAGTCCTTCACGGTCAGAGCTATTCAAATCGTCTCAATTACAAATGTGACAATTTATTCTTCATGTTAAAACTGCCATTTTACTTTCATCCATTTTCCGTTTAAAACGATAAAGAAGAAACGAAGATTGCACAATTCCATGTCATTTTACAACGATAATAGTTCAATCACGTCAGTTTGACTGCTTGAACCGGGCAACGCTTTAAAACAAATCAAAGTTTATTAGTCACGTGCGCCGAATACAACAGGTGTAGGTAGACCTTACAGTGAAATGCTGAATACAACAGGTGTAGTAGACCTCACAGTGAAATGCTGAATACAACAGGTGTAGTAGACCTCACAGTGAAATGCTGAATACAACAGGTATAGTAGACCTTACAGTGAAATGCCGAATACAACAGGTGTAGTAGACCTTACAGTGAAATGCTGAATATAACAGGTGTAGTAGACCTTACAGTGAAATGCTGAATATAACAGGTGTAGTAGACCTTACAGTGAAATGCTGAATACAACAGGTGTAGGTAGACCTTACAGTGAAATGCTGAATACAACAGGTGTAGTAGACCTCACAGTGAAATGCTGAATACAACAGGTGTAGTAGACCTTACAGTGAAATGCTGAATATAACAGGTGTAGTAGACCTTACAGTGAAATGCTGAATACAACAGGTGTAGTAGACCTTACAGTGAAATGCCGAATACAACAGGTGTAGTAGACCTTACAGTGAAATGCTGAATACAACAGGTGTAGTAGACCTTACAGTGAAATGCTGAATACAACAGGTGTAGTAGACCTTACAGTGAAATGCTGAATACAACAGGTGTAGTAGACCTTACAGTGAAATGCTGAATACAACTGGTGTAGTAGACATTACAGTGAAATGCTGAATACAACAGGTGTAGGTAGACCTTACAGTGAAATGCTGAATACAACAGGTGTAGTAGACCTTACAGTGAAATACTGAATACAACAGGTGTAGTAGACCTTACAGTGAAATGCTGAATACAACAGGTGTAGTAGACCTTACAGTGAAATGCTGACTACAACAGGTGTAGTAGACCTTACAGTGAAATGCTGACTACAACAGGTGTAGTAGACCTCACAGTGAAATGCTGAATACAACAGGTGTAGTAGACCTCACAGTGAAATGCTGAATACAACAGGTGTAGTAGACCTTACAGTGAAATGCTGAATACTACAGGTGTAGTAGACCTCACAGTGAAATGAGATGGCCCTTACTTAGATGGCCAACAATGCAGTTTTAAGAAGACCCCCCCCCCCCCCCCCCCCCTCCCCCCCCAAATAGAGATATGAATAACAAATAATTAATCAGCAGCAGTAAATAACAATATCAATATGTTGGGTGTGGAGGCTATATACAGGGTATTACGGTACAGAGTCAATGTGGAGGCTATATACAGGGTATTACGGTACAGAGTCAATGTGGAGGCTATATACAGGGTGTTACGGTACAGAGTCAATGTGGAGGCTATATACAGGGTATTACGGTACAGAGTCAATGTGGAGGCTATATACAGGGTATTACGGTACAGAGTCAATGTGGAGGCTATATACAGGGTATTACGGTACAGAGTCAATGTGGAGGCTATATACAGGGTATTACGGTACAGAGTCAATGTGGAGGCTATATACAGGGTGTTACGGTACAGAGTCCATGTGGAGGCTATATACAGGGTATTACGGTACAGAGTCAATGTGGAGGCTATATACAGGGTATTACGGTACAGAGTCAATGTGGAGGCTATATACAGGGTATTACGGTACAGAGTCCATGTGGAGGCTATATACAGGGTGTTACGGTACAGAGTCAATGTGGAGGCTATATACAGGGTGTTACGGTACAGAGTCAATGTGGAGGCTATATACAGGGTATTACGGTACAGAGTCAATGTGGAGGCTATATACAGGGTATTACGGTACAGAGTCAATGTGGAGGCTATATACAGGGTATTACGGTACAGAGTCAATGTGGAGGCTATATACAGGGGGTACTGGTACAGAGTCAATGTGGAGGCTATATACAGGGGGTACCGGTACAGAGTCAATGTGGAGGCTATATACAGGGGGTACTGGTACAGAGTCAATGTGGAGGCTATATACAGGGGGTACCGGTACAGAGTCAATGTGGAGGCTATATACAGGGTGTATCGGTACAGAGTCAATGTGGAGGCTATATACAGGGGGTACCGGTACAGAGTCAATGTGGAGGCTATATACAGGATATTACGGTACAGAGTCAATGTGGAGGCTATATACAGGGGGTACCGGTACAGAGTCAATGTGGAGGCTATATACAGGGGGTACCGGTACAGAGTCAATATGGAGACTATATACAGGGGGTACCGGTACAGAGTCCATGTGGAGGCTATATACAGGGGGTACCGGTACAGAGTCAATATGGAGACTATATACAGGGGGTACCGGTACAGAGTCCATATGGAGGCTATATACAGGGGGTACTGGTACAGAGTCCATGTGGAGGCTATATACAGGGGGTACCGGTACAGAGTCCATGTGGAGGCTACATACAGGGGGTACCGGTACAGAGTCAATGTGGAGGCTATATACAGGGGGCACCGGTTAGTCAAGGTAATTGAAGTAATACAGTTGAAGTCGGAAGTTTACATACACCTTAGGTTGAAGTCATGTGAATCAAAATAATAATTTGTGAATCGTGAACATTTAAAAAATATTATTTTATATTATTTTGGATTATTCAAATCTTGTTTTGGAGACACTTCCAGTTGATTTGTAAATAGAATCTATGAGACATTGTGACTCAATAGATTCTCGTCAGCCTGCAAAGTAAACACTTCTAAGGTAAATATGACCGAACTAGAGAAGCGGACTTGCTTCAGCTGAATTAAAAGATGTGTTGCCAACCATATCCATTTCATCTTTGATATATTGAATGAGCAAATTATTTCAGAAGGTATAAAACATATTTGGTTGCAATGTTTTACATCAAACCACCCCCCAGGAGAGATAATGGGTGGTCAACCACCCCCCAGGAGAGATAATGGGTGGTCAACCACCCCTCCAGGAGAGATAATGGGTGGTCAACCACCCCCCAGGAGAGATAATGGGTGGTCAACCACCCCTCCAGGAGAGATAATGGGTGGTCAACCACCCCCCAGGAGAGATAATGGGTGGTCAACCACTCCCCAGGAGAGATAATGGGTGGTCAACCACCCCTCCAGGAGAGATAATGGGTGGTCAACCACCCCCCAGGAGAGATAATGGGTGGTCAACCACCCTCCAGGAGAGATAAAGGGTGGTCAACCACCCTCCAGGAGAGATAATGGGTGGTCAACCACCCCTCCAGGAGAGATAAAGGGTGGTCAAGCTCCCTCCAGGAGAGATACTGGGTGGTCAACCACCCTCCAGGAGAGATAATGGGTGGTCAACCACCCCCCAGTAGAGATAATGGGTGGTCAACCACCCCTCCAGGAGAGATAAAGGGTGGTCAACCACCCCCCAGGAGAGATACTGGGTGGTCAACCACCCTCCAGGAGAGATGATGGGTGGTCAACCACCCCCCAGGAGAGGTAATGGGTGTACAGGCTTTTACTCCAGTCCCCCTCTAACCTTGATAAACTGTCTCTGATATGTTGGAGTAGGGCTGGATCAAAAGCCTGCACACCCAGCAGCTCTTCAGACTGAGAGTTGACCACATGTGTTTTATATGGTTGTCTAACAGATATTCTACTTTGCGAGGGGCACCAATCAATCATCGTTCCTCAGACCACTCCATCCTGCCGCTCATCTTCATTCAGGACTATCCGTAATCATGGTCGTATCCACATTAATATAGAAGTGTTTAGAGTCAATTAAAGTAACTCCAAAATAACACAATACATTATTTCCCTTTTTTTGGGGGGGGGACGACGACGACGACAACCAAAACTAACAGCAAATGCATCCAACAACTTTGTAGAGTCACAAGTTTGATGTCGTGATTAGGTGCTAGGAATATGGGACCAGACACTAAACGTCTATATACTTTAATACACATATCAGTGATACTTTTGGTCCTCTAAAATGGGGGTGGGACTAGGTACAAACACTGCTATAATTGGTAAACGGTTCACCCGATATGGATGAAAATAACCTCAAATTAAAGCTGACAGTCTGCTCTTTAACCTCATAGTCATTGTATTTTCAAATCCAAAGTGCTGGAGTGGAGAGCCAAAACAACACAAATGTGTCACTGTCGCAATAATTACAGAGGTCTCCGTATGTTGGTCATGGAAATTTGGTTAAAAGTCATGGAGAAGTAATGGATTTTTTATAACTTTTCAATCTGTGAAAATGTGTATGAACCCTGTATGGACGATAATGTTGTGTTCTATATTGATAGATTGACCTGTCCTCTTCTGGTTTCTCCCAAGGAGCATCTGGGTTCCCCTGGTGATTGATTGATTGATTGACCTGTCCTCTCCTGGTTTCTCCCAGGGAGCATCTGGGTTCCCCTGGTGATTGATTGATTGATTGACCTGTCCTCTCCTGGTTTCTCCCAGGGAGCATCTGTCAGTTGGAGGGTTCCCCTGGTGGCTGAGATGCTTCATCATCAACTGTATCCTCTTCCTCCTCCTCTTCTTCCTCACAACCCCCGCCATCATCATCTCCACCATGGACAAGTTCAACGTCACCAAGCCTGTCGAGTACCTCAACGTGAGTCACCTTTGGCCTCTCTTTCTGAAGCTCAGGAGGGTGAATGTCAGGATGTGTCCCAAACAGCACCATATTCCCTATTTAGTGCACCCTATTCCCTATTTTGTGCACCCTGTTCCCTATTTAGTGCACCCTGTTCCCCATTTAGTGCACCTTATTCCCTATTTTTTGTGCACCTTATTCCCTATTTAGTGCACCTTATTCCCTATTTAGTGCACCCTATTCCCTATATAGTGCACCCTATTCCATATATAGTGCACCCTATTTAGTGCACCCTATTCCCTATGTAGTGCACCCTATTCCCTATGTAGTGCACCCTATTCCCTATGTAGTGCACCCTATTCAGTATATAGTGCACCCTATTTAGTGCACCCTATTCCCTATGTAGTGCACCCTATTCCCTATATAGTGCACCCTATTTAGTGCACCCTATTTAGTGCACCCTATTTAGTGCACCCTATTCCCTATTTAGTGCACCCTATTCCCTATTTAGTGCACACTATTCCCTATTTAGTGCACCCTATTCCCTATTTAGGCCACCCTATTCCCTATATAGTGCACCCTATTCCCTATTTAGTGCACTATATAAGGAAATAAAGTGCCATTTGGGATGCAGGTCAGTTTGACCCTTTTCACAGGACTGAATCAAGCCTCCACCGGACTGGTTACACACCCACCATGCTGTAACTGAGCTGGACAGGAGCCAGCAGAGTATGGTTTGGTTGACACGATAGTGGATAAAGGGGCATTAGTCTGTGTACTATAACTAACCTTAACTGTTAACCTTCATCTGCAATATTCCACCCCTCCATCCTCTACCTCTGTTCCTCGTCCTCTACCACTCTTCTTCATCCTCTACCTCTCCTCCCTCTTCCTCTCCTTCCTGTCTTCCTGTCCTTTCTCTCTTCCTCATCCTCTACCTCTCTTCCTCATCCTCTACCTCTCCTCCCTTTCTTCCTCTCCTTCCTCTCTTCCTCTCTTCCTCATCCTCTACCACTCTTCCTCATCCTCTACCTCTCCTCGCTTTCTTCCTCTCCTTCCTCTCTTCCTCATCCTCTACCACTCTTCCTCATCCTCTACCTCTCCTCCCTTTCTTCCTCATCCTCTACCTCTCCTTCCTCTCTTCCTCATCCTCTACCACTCTTCCTCATCCTCTACCTCTCCTCCCTTTCTTCCTCATCCTCTATCTCTCCTTCCTCTCTTCCTCTCCTTCCTCATCCTCTACCTTTCTTCCTCATCCTCTACCTTTCTTCCTCATCCTCTAACTTTCTTCCTCATCCTCTACCTTTCTTCCTCATCCTCTACCTCTCCTCCCTTTCTTCTTCATCCTGTACCTCTCCTCCCTCTTCCTCTCCTTCCTCTATACCTCTCTTCCTTATCCTCTACCTCTCTTCCTTATCCTCTACCTTTCTTCCTCATCTACCTTTCTTCTTCATCCTCTACCTCTCCTCCCTTTCTTCCTCTCCTTCCTCTCTACCTCTCTCCCTCATCCTCCACCTCTCTCCCTCATCCTCCACCTCTCTCCCTCATCCTCCACCTTTCTCCCTCATCCTTCACCTCTCTCCCTCATCCTTCACCTCTCTCCCTCATCCTCCACCTCTCTTCCTCATCCTCCACCTCTCTTCCTCATCCTCCACCTCTCTCCCTCAATCTCCACCTCTCTCCCTCTCGTCCTCTCCTCCTCCAGAACCCCATTGTGACCCAGTTCTTCCCCACCCTGCTGCTGTGGGCCTTCTCCGCCCTGCTACCCACCATCGTATACTACTCTGCCTTCTTCGAGGCCCACTGGACACGGTACCATTCTCTCTCACTCATACACACACTGGACACTGTACGACTCACACACACACTTGACACCGGTACGACTCACACACACACTGGACACTGTACGACTCACACACACACTGGACACGGTACGACTCACACACGTTATGCTAGTCCATTGTATCTGATGATGACTCCCACTTCTGAGTTAACAGTGAATTATTTGGTGAGAGACCTGGCCGTGTGGTGCCAGGACAACAACCTCTCCCTCAACGTGATCAAGACAAAAGAGCTGATCGTGGACTACAGGAAAAGGAGGGCCGAAAACGCCCCCATTCACATCGACGGGGCTGTGGTGGAGCGGGTCGAGAGTTTCAAGTTCCTTGGTGTCGACATCACCAACAAACTATCAGGGTCCAAACATAACAAAGAAGCATGAAGAGGGCCCGACAATGCCTCTTCCCCCTCAGGAGACTGAAAAGATTTGTCATGGGTCCCTAGATCCTCAAAACGTTCTACAGCTGCACCATCGAGAGCATCCTGACTGGCTGCATCACCGCCTGGTATGGCAACTGCTAGGCATAAGACTGAAATGTGCTACAGAGGGTAGTATGTATGGCCCAGTACATCACTGGGGCCAAGCTTCCTGCCATCCAGGACCCATATACTAGACGGTGTCAGAGGAAGGCCCACCCAAGACAGACTGTTCTCTCTGCTACCGTACGGCAAGCGGTACCGGAGCGCCAAGTCTAGGTCCAAAGGGTTCCTTAACAGCTTCTACCCACAAGCCATAAGACTGATGAACAATGAATCAAATAGCCACCCGGACTATTTCATATTTAACAGATCCACACTGTTATTGCTGTCTATTTGTTCTCCTCTCCTCCTCCCACCTCTGTCCACCGCTCTGGCAGAGCTGTCGCCAGGTGGAACGGTCGGCAGCAGCGTACTCTAGGTCTGTGGGTTTGATGTTGCACGTTTTCAGCAGCGTTTTCATCTGCCCCCCCCCCCTCCCCTCCGGCTGAAGTATAGCTGGCCATACAGGATCTTCTGCGGCGAGCACTCCTGAGACATTCTAATGACATGCCCAAGCCAGCACCGCTGGGAGCCCATGGCCTCCATACTCTATACTCTTACAGTTGGTGCTGGGGGACCATGGCCTCCATACTCTATACTCTTACAGTTGGTGCTGGGTGACCATGGCCTCCATACTCTATACTCTTACAGTTGGTGCTGGGGGACCATGGCCTCTATACTCTTAAAGTTGGTGCTGGGTGACCATGGCCTCCATACTCTTACAGTTGGTGCTGGGGGACCATGGCCTCCATACTCTATACTCTTACAGTTGGTGCTTGGTGACCATGGCCTCCATACTCTTACAGTTGGTGTTGGGTGACCATGGCCTCCATACTCTTACAGTTGGTGTTGGGTGACCATGGCCTCCATACTCTTACAGTTGGTGCTGGGTGACCATGGCCTCCATACTCTTACAGTTGGTGCTGGGTGACCATGGCCTCCATAATCTTACAGTTGGTGCTGGGTGACCATGGCCTCCATACTCTTACAGTTGGTCTTACCAAGTATTTCTGTATGGGTCACACGGTCGCACCAGGTGAATCCCAGGATGCACTGCAGGTAACTTATGTGGAATCACTCGAGCTGCTTGTTGTGTCGACTGTAAGCGACCCAGGCTTCACGGCTGTAAAGTGACCCAGGCATCACAGCTGTAAAGTGACCCAGGCATCACAGCTGTAAAGTGACCCAGGCATCACAGCTGTAAAGTGACCCAGGCTTCACAGCTGTAAAGTGACCCAGGCTTCACGGCTGTAAAGCGACCCAGGCGTCACGGCTGTAAAGCGGCCCAGGCGTCACGGCTGTAAAGCGGCCCAGGCTTCACGGCTGTAAAGCGGCCCAGGCGTCACGGCTGTAAAGCGGCCCAGGCGTCACGGCTGTAAAGCGGCCCAGGCGTCACGGCTGTAAAGTGGCCCAGGCGTCACGGCTGTAAAGTGGCCCAGGCGTCACGGCTGTAAAGTGGCCCAGGCGTCACGGCTGTAAAGCGGCCCAGGCGTCACGGCTGTAAAGTGACCTCTATGCTTCACGGCTGTAAAGTGGCCCATGCTTCACGGCTGTAAAGTGGCCCAGGCATCACAGCTGTAAAGTGACCCAGGCTTCACGGCTGTAAAGTGGCCCAGGCTTCACGGCTGTAAAGTGACCCAGGCTTCACGGCTGTAAAGTGGCCCAGGCTTCCCAGCTGTAAAGTGACCCAGGCTTCCCAGCTGTAAAGTGACCCAGGCTTCACGGCTGTAAAGTGGCCCAGGCTTCACGGCTGTAAAGTGACCTCTATGCTTCACGGCTGTAAAGTGGCCCAGGCTTCACGGCTGTAAAGTGACCGAGGCTTCACGGCTGTAAAGTGACCTCTATGCTTCACGGCTGTAAAGTGGCCCAGGCTTCACGGCTGTAAAGTGGCCCAGGCTTCACGGCTGTAAAGTGACCCAGGCTTCCCAGCTGTAAAGTGGCCCAGGCATCACAGCTATAAAGTGACCTCTATGCTTCACGGCTGTAAAGTGGCCCAGGCTTCCCAGCTGTAAAGTGGCCCAGGCATCACAGCTGTAAAGTGACCTCTATGCTTCACGGCTGTAAAGTGACCTCTATGCTTCACGGCTGTAAAGTGACCCAGGCTTCACGGCTGTAAAGTGACCTCTATGCTTCACGGCTGTAAAGTGACCTCTATGCTTCACGGCTGTAAAGTGACCTCTATGCTTCACGGCTGTAAAGTGACCTCTATGCTTCACGGCTGTAAAGTGACCTCTATGCTTCACGGCTGTAAAGTGACCTCTATGCTTCACGGCTGTAAAGTGACCTCTATGCTTCACAGCTGTAAAGTGACCTCTATGCTTCACGGCTGTAAAGTGACCCGGGCTTCACGGCTGTAAAGTGACCTCTATGCTTCACGGCTGTAAAGTGACCTCTATGCTTCACGGCTGTAAAGTGACCTCTATGCTTCACGGCTGTAAAGTGACCTCTATGCTTCACAGCTGTAAAGTGACCTCTATGCTTCACGGCTGTAAAGTGACCTCTATGCTTCACGGCTGTAAAGTGACCCAGGCTTCACGGCTGTAAAGTGACCCAGGCTTCACGGCTGTAAAGTGACCTCTATGCTTCACAGCTGTAAAGTGACCTCTATGCTTCACGGCTGTAAAGTGACCCAGGCTTCACAGCTGTAAAGTGACCCAGGCATCACAGCTGTAAAGTGACCCAGGCTTCACGGCTGTAAAGTGACCTCTATGCTTCACGGCTGTAAAGTGGCCCAGGCTTCACGGCTGTAAAGTGACCGAGGCTTCACGGCTGTAAAGTGACCTCTATGCTTCACGGCTGTAAAGTGATCCAGGCTTCACGGCTGTAAAGTGATCCAGGCTTCACGGCTGTAAAGTGACCCAGGCTTCACGGCTGTAAAGTGGCCCAGGCATCACAGCTGTAAAGTGACCCAGGCATCACAGCTGTAAAGTGGCCCAGGCATCACGGCTGTAAACCAGAGTGGTGATGCCAATGGCTTGATAGACGGCGACTTTGTTGTGGAGGTGGATATCCCTGTTTTGGAAAACCCCGTGTCTGAGTTTCCAGAAGGCAGCTGATGATTGCTTGATCCTGTTTTGGAAAACCCTGTGTCTGAGTTTCCAGAAGGCAGCTGATGATTGCTTGATCCTGTTTTGGAAAACCCTGTGTCTGAGTTTCCAGAAGGCAGCTGATGATTGCTTGATCCTGTTTTGGAAAACCCTGTGTCTGAGTTTCCAGAAGGCAGCTGATGATTGCTTGATCCTGTTTTGGAAAACCCTGTGTCTGAGTTTCCAGAAGGCAGCTGATGATTGCTTGATCCTGTTTTGAATTTCGAGGTCGATGCCACCCAGATGTTTGAATGACGAGACTATTGCCAGTGAACCATTGTGTTCAATGGTGAAGACAAGCAATGGTGGGTGGAGGGCTGGATCTCCATTGGAAGACCACCTCTGTCTTAGTGGTGTTGATTGACAGTCCCATCCTGCTATAGACCCTCACAGACGCTACAAGGACGGACTGAAGGTCTTCCGGAGTGTGAGCCACAAGAGCACAGTCATCAACATACTGCAGCTCAAGAACCCGCTCCGTCAAAACCTTGGTGGTTGCTTGGAGCCTCCTGATGTTGAATAGGTTTCCATCCAGCCTGAAGTCCACCACAACACCGCTGCTGTCCTCAAACTCCTTGTGGAGAAGCTGGGTGACACATAGGAGGAAGATCAAATTTTATTTGCCACATACACACATGGTTAACAGATGTTAATGCGAGTGTAGCGAAATGCTTGTGCTTCTAGTTCCCACAATGCAGTAATTGAAGAGGACAGGTGCCAGCATACACCCCTGCCTCACATCGATGCTTACTTCAAAGGGCATAGACTCTTGCCCTCCTATGGCCACCCGAGCCATCATCCCATCATGGACCTGGCAAAGGATGTTGACACATTTGCTGGACAGACACATTTGAGTAGAATGCCCCATAGCATTTCCCTGCTCACAGTGTGGAAGGCCATGAAAAGGTCCTGATGTTTTTCAGAAGTAACTTCCCTTCTTCAGTAGCTCTGCTCAGGATGCTGTCAGCAGTAACCTCCCTTCTTCAGTAGCTCTGCTCAGGATGCTGTCAGCAGTAACCTCCCTTCTTCAGTAGCTCTGCTCAGGATGCTGTCAGCAGTAACCTCCCTTCTTCAGTAGCTCTGCTCAGGATGCTGTCAGCAGTAACCTCCCTTCTTCAGTAGCTCTGCTCAGGATGCTGTCAACAGTAACCTCCCTTCAGTAGCTCTGCTCAGGATGCTGTCAACAGTAACCTCCCTTCTTCAGTAGCTCTGCTCAGGATGCTGTCAGCAGTAAACCTCCCTTCAGTAGCTCTGCTCAGGATGCTGTCAGCAGTAACCTCTCTTCTTCAGTAGCTCTGCTCAGGATGCTGTCAACAGTAACCTCTCTTCAGTAGCTCTGCCGGGATGCTGTCAGCGGTAATCTCCCTTCTTCAGTAGCTCTGCTGGGATGCTGTCAGCGCCACGAGCCTTGTTGTTCTTGAGGGAACGGATAGCTGATAACACCTCTTGGAAGTTTGGCGAATGGTTGAGGTCTTGAATGGACGGTCAGCCCACCTCATCAGGTTCTGGGTTTGGTGGGTCAGCCCACCTCATCAGGATCTGGTTTTGGTGGATCAAGAGAGTCAGACCATCAGCTGTTTTCAGGGGAGTGATGGAGTGATTTCTAGGGCCATAGATAGCTTTAGCTTAGTTTGTTGAAGTCACCCAGCAGAAAGATCTTGTCATTCCTGGCGATACGGTGAAGGGCCTTATCTAGTGACTGGTAGAAGCAGTCCTTCGCCTCATTTTCAGATGGTAACGTTGGTGTGTATGCACTGAGAAGAGTAGCATCTTTAATTGCCAGTCCCACACCGTGCTGATGTTGTCCACCCGGAGGGTAACCTGACCAGAAGAAGGTGTAACATTCTCCCTCCTCTTTCAGGGACCCTTCATCCAGGAACCTGGTCTAACTCAGGGCAGCAATGTCAATGTTATAGCGCCTTAGTTCTGCACCAATCAAAGCTGTTCTCCGATTGGGGTCTATCGTTTATTAACGTCAGTGTCCAGAAGAGTTCTGATGTTCCGTGTCGCCAGTTTCAGGGGAATTATTTTACTTCGCATTTTTTTTCAACCGCTGAGTGGAACTCCCGATAGTTGTGTTGTAGCAGCCTATCTAGTGAGAGTGCAATTTCTAGGCCTCTCCCCAGCCGGGGTGAGCAGTGTGGCTCCTTAATAGCAGTCACACAGGGGTCTGCTGAGAGCAGCTGCCAACTCCCAACTGCTGGCGACCCATAATAGCCCTGTGCCGCTGGCGTGCAGGGGGTCTGATTTTAAGGACTCCCGGTGCATTTACTCCTGCCCCCGTCACCAGACACCCCAACGCCACCAGGCTTTAGTCCGGTTTCCGGTTTGATGGTCGGAAGAGGATACCGGCGGCGCAAAGGAAGTTATTTAAAGTGCTGCTTGAGGGTGCATTCCTCCT
Organism: Oncorhynchus kisutch; assembly: GCF_002021735.2. Taxonomy (NCBI): domain Eukaryota; kingdom Metazoa; phylum Chordata; class Actinopteri; order Salmoniformes; family Salmonidae; genus Oncorhynchus; species Oncorhynchus kisutch. The sequence continues at coordinate 5,754,637 of NC_034193.2, forward strand.
AGGGGGGGAAACCCAGGAGGACCAGTATCTTCCACAGCTGCAGGAGGCTGCCGGACCTCCAGTCTGTTGGCATCCGCCCGCCGCTCGCCGGCAAGCACGCTGCTTTTCTCTCAGGGTGTGCTCCCCTAACTTTTAGTCGTACCAGACTAACCCACAAGGCACTGGTTGATGGCTGCCAGGGTGTGTCCCACACAGAGGTGGGCTTGTACAGATGCATCTCTGAGGCACACCGCTGCTCCGAGATCCCCTGCCGGGTTAGTCTGGAGTTTCAAGACAACCCGTTAACATGTGCTGTCGTGAGGAGGCACCGCGGGAGGCTTTGTACCGGCAAGGGGAAACTGCATGAAGCTGCTCCCTAATTCACCACAAAGGGCTAGCCGGCGGCAGCGAGCTGTAAGCGAGAGTATGCAAGCACGTGGTAAACGGGCGTTGCAACTTACCTCTTCCAAGACACTACTGCACTAGACAAGGTCACATGCACCCTGCTGTTGCCTGGCGACACACACAAACACTGGACCTGGTACAACTCTCCTAAAGACACTCACACTGTTTTCTGTGTGGATGTTTGTGTGTGTACAGTATTGGAGTGGACATCAGTGGATGTTTATGTGCTGTGTATATATAATGAATGAGCTACATTATATCATTAACTAAGTATTCTCTGTTGCCACCTGGTTAGCCTGATCCCAGATCTGTTTGGTGCTGTCTTTCCAACTCCTATGGTCCAGTATGTAGGTATTTGGCAAACCAGCACAAACTGATCTGGGACCTGTCTTACCTGGTAGAGCCACACAGAGAGCTGTGGGTATGTAATGTTGATCGTTTTGACTTTTCCATGTATTCTAATAGGTCTGGAGAGAACAGGACCACCATGCATAAATGTTACACCTTCCTCATCTTTATGGTCTTACTGCTGCCCTCTCTAGGACTCAGCAGGTACTACATGTCTTTTTTTTTATTAATAATTTTTTAATTAATAACATATTTTTTTATTTCATCACCCTTTATTTAACCAGGTAGGCTAGTTGAGAACACCTTTATTTAACCAGGTAGGCTAGTTGAGAACACCTTTATTTAACCAGGTAGGCTAGTTGAGAACACCTTTATTTAACCAGGTAGGCTAGTTGAGAACACCTTTATTTAACCAGGTAGGCTAGTTGAGAACACCTTTATTTAACCAGGTAGGCTAGTTGAGAACACCTGTATTTAACCAGGTAGGCTAGTTGAGAACACCTTTATTTAACCAGGTAGGCTAGTTGAGAACACCTTTATTTAACCAGGTAGGCTAGTTGAGAACACCTTTATTTAACCAGGTAGGCCAGTTGAGAACACCTTTATTTAACCAGGTAGGCTAGTTGAGAACACCTTTATTTAACCAGGTAGGCTAGTTGAGAACACCTTTATTTAACCAGGTAGGCTAGTTGAGAACACCTTTATTTAACCAGGTAGGCTAGTTGAGAACACCTTTATTTAACCAGGTAGGCTAGTTGAGAACACCTTTATTTAACCAGGTAGGCTAGTTGAGAACACCTTTATTTAACCAGGTAGGCTAGTTGAGAACACCTTTATTTAACCAGGTAGGCTAGTTGAGAACACCTTATTTAACCATGTAGGCTAGTTAGCCCTTTATTTAACCAGGTAGGCTAGTTGAGAACAAGTTCTCATTTACAACTGCGACCTGGCCAAGATTAAGCAAAGCAGTTCGACACAAACAACAACACAGAGTTACACATGGAGTAAACAAACGTATACATATATATATATATATATAAGTAGGCATACATTTGACGAACCCACTATCCTGGCGTTGCTACAGAGAACAACTTACTACTCAGCCAATTAACTCTTCTATCTACTGTATGTTTGTTCACTACATAGCTAGTAGTCAACGTTTTGGGACAGTTTCCCGAACACAGATCCTGGCCTAGCCCTGGACCAAAATGTACTTTCAATGGAATCCTAAAAGAAGCCTTGTATGAGCCAGAAATAGCGCATAGGGCAAGGAGCCTATCTCCTGTTTCTGTAGAGACACAGCTTGATGTACCAGGACAGGACACTAGTCTATCTCCTATTTCGGTAGTGAGACGGCTTGATGTACCAGGACACCCCCTGGACAGGACACTGGTCTATCACAGGGCCTTACCCACAATCCACCTCCTTAATGCTGAGTGCCAAGCAGATTCACATCATGTCCCATTTTTTGAGTGTTTGGAGTCTGTCCCTTTATGGTCCCATGGCCTCATTATACTCCAATTCCTCTGACAACTGAACTGTTTCCTTCTTCCTTCCAGTCTGGATGTTTTCTTCCGATGGCTGTTTGACAAGCGCTTCCTGGCTGACGCTGCCGTGAGGTTTGAGTAAGTAGCAGTTCCTAGTACCTCTCTATGTTTCTTCCTAGGTTCCCGCCATCTAGGGAGCTTTGAGCCTTTACCTTGTGCACTGTGGTCTCTGCTGTCCCACGTTCTGGCTTGTCGGGCCACGTTCTGGCTCGTCGGGCCACGTCCTGGCTCGTCGGGCCACGTCCTGGCTCGTCGGGCCACGTCCTGGCTCGTCGGGCCACGTCCTGACTCGTCGGGCCACGTTCTGGCTCGTAATCTAAAGCTGTCAGTCTTAACTGTTACAAACACCACTAAGATATCTATCTTCGACCTGTCTATAATCAGAACACCATATACTCTGATGTGTCCCTAATGGAACCAGCTGGTCTTTGTTTAACTTAGTCTTTTAGGAAGAGGCCACCTGGTGTCCCAGGTCTAAATCCCAGGTCTAAATTAGACCACCTGGTGTCCCGGGTCTAAATCCCAGGTCTAAATCAGACCACCTGGTGTCCCAGGTCTAAATCAGTCCACCTGGTGTCCCAGGTCTAAATCAGTCCACCTGGTGTCCCAGGTCTAAATCAGACCACCTGGTGTCCCGGGTCTAAATCAGACCACCTGGTGTCCCGGGTCTAAATTTGATGGGGTTAGAGCCTGGTGGTGGGGGTTGGAGCCTGGCGGTGGGGGTTGGAGCCTGGCGGTGGGGGTTGGAGCCTGGCGGTGGGGGTTGGAGCCTGGCGGTGGGGGTTGGAGCCTGGCGGTGGGGGTAAGAGCCTGGCGGTGGGGGTAAGAGCCTGGCGGTGGGGGTTGGAGCCTGGCGGTGGGGGTTGGAGCCTGGTGGTGGGGGTTGGAGGTGGAGGTTGGAGACTGGCGGTGGAGGTTGGAGACTGGCGGTGGAGGTTGGAGCCTGGCGGTGGAGGTTGGAGCCTGGCGGTGGAGGTTGGAGCCTGGCGGTGGGGGTTGGAGCCTGGCGGTGGGAGGTTGGAGCCTGGCGGTGGGGGTTAGAGCCTGGCGGTGGGGGTTGGAGCCTGGCGGTGGGGATTGGAGCCTGGCGGTGGGGTTTGGAGCCTGGCGGTGGGGGTTGGAGCCTGGTGGTGGGGGTTAGAGCCTGACGGTGGGGGTTGGAGCCTGGCGGTGGGGGTAAGAGCCTGACGGTGGGGGTAGGAGCCTGGCGGTGGGGATTGGAGCCTGGCGGTGGAGGTTGGAGCCTGGCGGTGGGGGTTAGAGCCTGGCGGTGGGGGTTGGAGCCTGGCGGTGGGGGTTAGAGCCTGACGGTGGGGGTTGGAGCCTGGCGGTGGGGGTTGGAGCCTGGTGGTGGGGGTTAGAGCCTGACGGTGGGGGTTGGAGCCTGACGGTGGGGGTTGGAGCCTGGCGGTGGAGGTTGGAGCCTGGCGGTGGGGGTTGGAGCCTGGCGGTGGTGGTTGGAGCCTGGCGGTGGGGGTTGGAGCCTGGCGGTGGGGGTTGGAGCCTGGCGGTGGGGGTTGGAGCCTAGCGGTGGGGGTTGGAGCCTGGCGGTGGGGGTTGATGCCTGGCGGTGGGGGTTGGAGCCTGGCGGTAGTCATTAGAATGAGTTGCCACACCTAGCCAACAGGGTTCGAATGAGTTACCACACCTATTCAATTGTCTCACAAGTGCTTAGGGTCTGAGATTCAGTGAGTAATATTGTTGTTGTGATGTCATTTCCTGTCTTTCCCCCCCATCCCTCATAATCTAACAATGTATTTCTTATCTTAGCCTTGTTTGTGCTAGAGGAGATCATTGTCACCTGACAATCAGACAATCAGAATCCATATTCTCTCCTCATATTGTGTCTTTATGGATCTGTCTGTTATTTGGGTTTTAGTTTAGTCTTTAATACTCCCCTTTTACACTATTGTGCCGACCGGTACTGGCCTGGCGACACGTCCCACATCGTTTCACAAACATGCTGGAAATGGTCATGTGCCTAGAACAGAACATATCCAATCCAGCGTAGGATGGTTCTGGTTGACACGATAGTGTGAAAAAGGTATGTTATTATTGTGATGTAATTTCCTGTCTCCCCCCCCCCACCAGGTGTGTGTTCCTGCCTGACAACGGGGCGTTCTTTGTGAACTATGTCATCGCGTCGGCGTTCATCGGTAACGCCATGGATCTGCTGAGGATCCCTGGTCTGCTCATGTATATGACCCGGCTGTGTCTGGCTCGCTCTGCTGCCGAGAGACGCAACGTCAAGAGGGTGAGTAGAGGAGCGCCACCTGGTGGCCAGGAAGACCTCAGTCACATAATAAACTACATCTCATAATTAACTACATCTCATAATTAACTACATCTCATAATTAACTACATCTCATAATTAACTACATCTCATAATTAACTACATCTCATAATTAACTACATCTCATAATTAACTACATCTCATAATTAACTACATCTCATAATTAACTACATCTCATAATTAACTACATCTCATAATTAACTACATCTCATAATTAACTACATCTCATAATTAACTACATCTCATAATTAACTACATCTCATAATTAACTACATCACATAATAAACTACATCTCATAATTAACTACATCTCATAATTAACTACATCACATAATAAACTACATCTCATAATTAACTACATCACATAATAAACTACATCTCATAATTAACTACATCTCATAATTAACTACATCACATAATAAACTACATCTCATAATTAACTACATCTCATAATTAACTACATCTCATAATTAACTACATCTCATAATAAACTACATCTCATAATTAACTACATCACATAATAAACTACATCTCATAATTAACTACATCTCATAATTAACTACATCTCATAATTAACTACATCTCATAATTAACTACATCTCATAATTAACTACATCTCATAATTAACTACATCTCATAATTAACTACATCTCATAATTAACTACATCTCATAATTAACTACATCACATAATAAACTACATCTCATAATTAACTACATCTCATAATTAACTACATCTCATAATTAACTACATCTCATAATTAACTACATCTCATAATTAACTACATCTCATAATTAACTACATCTCATAATTAACTACATCTCATAATTAACTACATCACATAATTAACTACATCACATAATTAACTACATCACATAATTACTACATCTCATAATTAACTACATCTCATAATTAACTACATCTCATAATTAACTACATCTCATAATAAACTACATCTCAACTAGGATGCACATAGTTATAACAAAGTGACAAGATAGTAGACTGACCGCTCTAACAATGAGAATAAATGTACTGATTTGGGGGCGGAGTCGAGCCTCCTGCTTCACTTCTTCCTCTCTGGTGAAATGCTACTGGTTCGGGGTCAAATCCATTACAAAACAATCAATTCAGGAAGTAAACTGATATTCCAATAAGGAGAGCAATGAGGAAGTTGGAATTTCAATTTACTTCCTAAATTGAAATGGAATGAACCCCAACCATGACAAGCTATGCTTTTGTTGAACTGAGGCTTCCCTAAGGACATATGATAATATCCTCCTGTTAACGTGTGTCTCTCTGCATCATCAAGTTTTCCAATTCTATAATTCTATCTCTGTGTTCTGCAACACTAAGCGAATGAGTTGCCGTTCTAATATTTTATTTCTATACTTTACAGCACCAAACATATGAGTTCCAGTTCTAGAACTCTATTTCTGTGTTCTGCAGCACCAGACGTATGAGTTCCAGTTCTAGAACTCTATTTCTGTGTTCTGCAGCACCAGACGTATGAGTTCCAGTTCTAGAACTCTATTTCTGTGTTCTGCAGCATCAGGCGTATGAGTTCCAGTTCTGTAATTCTATTTCTATGCTCTGCAGCACCAGGCGTATGAGTTCCAGTTCTATAACTCTATTTCTATGCTCTGCAGCACCAGGCGTATGAGTTCCAGTTCGGGGCGGCCTATGCCTGGATGATGTGTGTCTTCACTGTGGTCATGACATACAGCATCACCTGTCCAATCATCGTCCCCTTCGGTGAGCTGAGATCCATGGTTACTAACTGGTTTAGTGAGGTGATGTATTGTCCTGACTTTATCGTCCCCTTCGGTGAGCTGTGGTCAGCAAGCATCATCCCCTAACCAGCCGCTAGTCTACTCAGCTGTGGTCAGCCAGCATCATCGCCTAACCAGCCGCTAGTCTACTCAGCTGTGGTCAGCCAGCATCATCCCCTAACCAGCCGCTAGTCTACTCAGCTGTGGTCAGCCAGCATCATCCCCTCACCAGCCGCTAGTCTACTCAGCTGTGGTCAGCCAGCATCATCCCCTCACCAGCCGCTAGTCTACTCAGCTGTGGTCAGCCAGCATCATCCCCTAACCAGCCGCTGGTTGGGGTAGACAGTGATGAGGAGCTGGTGGGGTAGACAGTGTTGGGGAGCTGGGGGGGTAGACAGTGATGAGGAGCTGGGGGGGGGGGGGGTAGACAGTGATGAGGAGCAGGTGGGGTAGACAGTGTTGGGGAGCTGGGGGGTAGACAGTGATGGGGAGCTGGGGGGTAGACAGTGTTGGGGAGCTGGGGGGGTAGACAGTGTTGGGGAGCTGGGGGGTAGACAGTGATGAGGAGCTGGGGGGGGGGGGTAGACAGTGATGAGGAGCAGGTGGGGTAGACAGTGTTGGGGAGCTGGGGGGTAGACAGTGATGGGGAGCTGGGGGGTAGACAGTGTTGGGGAGCTGGGGGGGTAGACAGTGTTGGGGAGCTGGGGGGTAGACAGTGATGAGGAGTTGGGGGGCTAGACAGTGATGAGGAGTTGGGGGGCTAGACAGTGTTGAGGAGCTGGGGGGTAGACAGTGTTGAGGAGCTGGGGGGTAGACAGTGTTGAGGAGCTGGGGGGTAGACAGTGATGGGGAGCTGGGGGGTAGACAGTGATGGGGAGCTGGGGGGTAGACAGTGATGGGGGGGTAGACAGTGATGAGGAGCTGGGGGGTAGACAGTGATGGGGAGCTGGGGGGTAGACAGTGATGAGGAGCTGGGGGGTAGACAGTGATGGGGAGCTGGGGGGTAGACAGTGATGAGGAGCTGGGGGGGGGTAGACAGTGATGAGGAGCAGGTGGGGTAGACAGTGTTGGGGAGCTGGGGGGTAGACAGTGATGGGGAGCTGGGGGGTAGACAGTGATGGGGAGCTGGGGGGTAGACAGTGATGGGGGGTAGACAGTGATGAGGAGCTGGGGGGTAGACAGTGATGGGGAGCTGGGGGGTAGACAGTGATGGGGAGCTGGGGGGTAGACAGTGATGGGGAGCTGGGGGGTAGACAGTGATGGGGAGCTGGGGGATAGACAGTGATGGGGAGCTGGGGGGTAGACAGTGTTGAGGAGCTGGGGGGTAGACAGTGATGAGGAGCTGGGGAGTAGACAGTGATGGGGAGCTGGGGGGTAGACAGTGATGGGGAGCTGGTGGGTAGACAGTGATGAGGAGCTGGGGGGTAGACAGTGATGGGGAGCTGGGGGGTAGAGAGTGATGGGGAGCTGGGGGGTAGACAGTGATGAGGAGCTGGGGGGTAGACAGTGATGGGGGGTAGACAGTGATGGGGAGCTGGGGGGTAGACAGTGATGAGGAGCTGGGGGGTAGACAGTGATGAGGAGCTGGGGGGTAGACAGTGATGGGAGCTGGGGGGTAGACAGTGATGGGGAGCTGGAGGGTAGACAGTGATGGGGAGCTGGGAGGTAGACAGTGATGAGGAGCTGGGGGGTAGACAGTGATGGGGAGCTGGGGGGTAGACAGTGTTGGGGAGCTGGGGGGTAGACAGTGATGGGGAGCTGGGAGGTAGACAGTGATGAGGAGCTGGGGGGTAGACAGTGATGGGGAGCTGGGGGGTAGACAGTGTTGGGGAGCTGGGGGGTAGACAGTGATGGGGAGCTGGGAGGTAGACAGTGATGAGGAGCTGGGGGGTAGACAGTGATGGGGAGCTGGGGGGTAGACAATGTTGGGGAGCTGGGGGGTAGACAGTGATGGGGAGCTGGGGGGTAGACAGTGATGGGGAGCTGGGGGGTAGACAGTGATGGGGAGCTGGGGGGTAGACAGTGATGGGGAGCTGGGAGGTAGACAGTGATGGGGAGCTGGGGGGTAGACAGTGTTGGGGAGCTGGGGGGGTAGACAGTGATGGGGAGCTGGGAGGTAGACAGTGATGGGGAGCTGGGGGGTAGACAGTGATGGGGAGCTGGGGGGTAGACAGTGATGGGGAGCTGGGGGGTAGACAGTGATGGGGAGCTGGGGGGTAGACAGTGTTGGGGAGCTGGGGGGTAGACAGTGATGGGGAGCTGGGGGGTAGACAGTGATGAGGAGCTGGGGGGTAGACAGTGATGGGGAGCTGGGGGGTAGACAGTGATGGGGAGCTGGGGGTAGACAGTGATGAGGAGCTGGGGGGTAGACAGTGATGGGGGGTAGACAGTGATGGGGAGCTGGGGGGTAGACAGTGATGGGGAGCTGGGAGGTAGACAGTGTTGGGGAGCTGGGGGGGTAGACAGTGATGGGGAGCTGGGAGGTAGACAGTGATGAGGAGCTGGGGGGTAGACAGTGATGGGGAGCTGGGGGGTAGACAGTGATGGGGAGCTGGGGGGTAGACAGTGATGGGGAGCTGGGGGGTAGACAGTGATGGGGAGCTGGGGGGTAGACAGTGATGGGGAGCTGGAGGGTAGACAGTGATGGGGAGCTGGGAGGTAGACAGTGATGAGGAGCTGGGGGGTAGACAGTGATGAGGAGCTGGGGGGTAGACAGTGATGGGGAGCTGGGGGGTAGACAGAGATGGGGAGCTGGGGGGTAGACAGTGATGGGGAGCTGGGAGGTAGACAGTGATGGGGAGCTGGGGGGTAGACAGTGTTGGGGAGCTGGGGGGTAGACAGTGATGGGGAGCTGGGAGGTAGACAGTGATGGGGAGCTGGGGGGTAGACAGTGATGGGGAGCTGGGGGGTAGACAGTGATGGGAGCTGGGGGGTAGACAGTGATGGGGAGCTGGGGGGTAGACAGTGTTGGGGAGCTGGGGGGGTAGACAGTGATGGGGAGCTGGGGGGTAGACAGTGATGAGGAGCTGGGGGGTAGACAGTGATGGGGAGCTGGGGGGTAGACAGTGATGGGAGCTGGGGGGTAGACAGTGATGAGGAGCTGGGGGGTAGACAGTGATGGGGGGTAGACAGTGATGGGGAGCTGGGGGGTAGACAGTGATGGGGAGCTGGGAGGTAGACAGTGTTGGGGAGCTGGGGGGTAGACAGTGATGGGGAGCTGGGAGGTAGACAGTGATGAGGAGCTGGGGGGTAGACAGTGATGGGGAGCTGGGGGGTAGACAGTGATGGGGAGCTGGGGGGTAGACAGTGATGGGGAGCTGGGGGGTAGACAGTGATGGGGAGCTGGGGGGTAGACAGTGATGGGGAGCTGGGAGGTAGACAGTGATGGGGAGCTGGGAGGTAGACAGTGATGGGGAGCTGGGGAGTAGACAGTGTTGGGGAGCTGGGGGGTAGACAGTGATGGGGAGCTGGGGGGTAGACAGTGATGAGGAGCTGGGGGGTAGACAGTGATGGGGAGCTGGGGGGATAGACAGTGATGGGGAGCTGGGGGGTAGACAGTGATGGGGAGCTGGGGGTTAGACAGTGATGGGGAGCTGGGAGGTAGACAGTGATGGGGAGCTGGGGGGTAGACAGTGATGGGGGGTAGACAGTGTTGGGGAGCTGGGAGGTAGACAGTGATGGGGAGCTGGGGGGTAGACAGTGATGGGGAGCTGGGGGGTAGACAGTGATGGGGAGCTGGGGGGTAGACAGTGATGGGGAGCTGGGGGGTAGACAGTGATGGGGAGCTGGAGGGTAGACAGTGATGGGGAGCTGGGAGGTAGACAGTGATGAGGAGCTGGGGGGTAGACAGTGATGGGGAGCTGGGGGGTAGACAGTGATGGGGAGCTGGGGGGGTAGACAGAGATGGGGAGCTGGGGGGTAGACAGTGATGGGGAGCTGGGAGGTAGACAGTGATGGGGAGCTGGGGGGTAGACAGTGTTGGGGAGCTGGGGGGTAGACAGTGATGGGGGAGCTGGGAGGTAGACAGTGATGGGGAGCTGGGGGGTAGACAGTGATGGGGAGCTGGGGGGTAGACAGTGATGGGGAGCTGGGGGTAGACAGTGTTGGGGAGCTGGGGGGTAGACAGTGTTGGGGAGCTGGGGGGTAGACAGTGATGGGGAGCTGGGGGGTAGACAGTGATGAGGAGCTGGGGGGTAGACAGTGATGGGAGCTGGGGGGTAGACAGTGATGAGGAGCTGGGGGGTAGACAGTGATGGGGGGTAGACAGTGATGGGGAGCTGGGGGGTAGACAGTGATGGGGAGCTGGGAGGTAGACAGTGTTGGGGAGCTGGGGGGTAGACAGTGATGGGGATCTGGGAGGTAGACAGTGATGAGGAGCTGGGGGGTAGACAGTGATGGGGAGCTGGGGGGTAGACAGTGATGGGGAGCTGGGGGGGTAGACAGTGATGGGGAGCTGGGGGGTAGACAGTGATGGGGAGCTGGGGGGTAGACAGTGGATGGGGAGCTGGGGGGTAGACAGTGATGGGGAGCTGGGGGGTAGACAGTGATGGGGAGCTGGGAGGTAGACAGTGATGGGGAGCTGGGAGGTAGACAGTGATGGGGAGCTGGGGGAGTAGACAGTGTTGGGGAGCTGGGGGGTAGACAGTGATGGGGAGCTGGGGGGTAGACAGTGATGAGGAGCTGGGGGGTAGCAGTGATGGGGAGCTGGGGGGATAGACAGTGATGGGGAGCTGGGGGGTAGACAGTGATGGGGAGCTGGGGGTTAGACAGTGATGGGGAGCTGGGAGGTAGACAGTGATGGGGAGCTGGGGGGTAGACAGTGATGGGGGGTAGACAGTGTTGGGGAGCTGGGAGGTAGACAGTGAGGGGGAGCTGGGGGGTAGACAGTGATGGGGAGCTGGGGGGTAGACAGTGATGGGGAGCTGGGGGGTAGACAGTGATGGGGAGCTGGGGGGTAGACAGTGATGGGGAGCTGGAGGGTAGACAGTGATGGGGAGCTGGGAGGTAGACAGTGATGAAGGAGCTGGGGGGTAGACAGTGATGGGGAGCTGGGGGGTAGACAGTGTTGGGGAGCTGGGGGGTAGACAGAGATGGGGAGCTGGGGGTAGACAGTGATGGGGAGCTGGGAGGTAGACAGTGATGGGGAGCTGGGGGGGGGGGGGTAGACAGTGATGAGGAGCAGGTGGGGTAGACAGTGTTGGGGAGCTGGGGGGTAGACAGTGATGGGGAGCTGGGGGGTAGACAGTGTTGGGGAGCTGGGGGGGTAGACAGTGTTGGGGAGCTGGGGGGTAGACAGTGATGAGGAGCTGGGGGGGGGGGGGTAGACAGTGATGAGGAGCAGGTGGGGTAGACAGTGTTGGGGAGCTGGGGGGTAGACAGTGATGGGAGCTGGGGGGTAGACAGTGTTGGGGAGCTGGGGGGGTAGACAGTGTTGGGGAGCTGGGGGGTAGACAGTGATGAGGAGTTGGGGGGCTAGACAGTGATGAGGAGTTGGGGGGCTAGACAGTGTTGAGGAGCTGGGGGGTAGACAGTGTTGAGGAGCTGGGGGGTAGACAGTGTTGAGGAGCTGGGGGGTAGACAGTGATGGGGAGCTGGGGGGTAGACAGTGATGGGAGCTGGGGGGTAGACAGTGATGGGGGGGTAGACAGTGATGAGGAGCTGGGGGGTAGACAGTGATGGGGAGCTGGGGGTAGACAGTGATGAGGAGCTGGGGGGTAGACAGTGATGGGGAGCTGGGGGGTAGACAGTGATGAGGAGCTGGGGGGGGGTAGACAGTGATGAGGAGCAGGTGGGGTAGACAGTGTTGGGGAGCTGGGGGGTAGACAGTGATGGGGAGCTGGGGGGTAGACAGTGATGGGGAGCTGGGGGGTAGACAGTGATGGGGGGTAGACAGTGATGAGGAGCTGGGGGGTAGACAGTGATGGGGAGCTGGGGGGTAGACAGTGATGGGGAGCTGGGGGGTAGACAGTGATGGGGAGCTGGGGGGTAGACAGTGATGGGGAGCTGGGGGATAGACAGTGATGGGGAGCTGGGGGGTAGACAGTGTTGAGGAGCTGGGGGGTAGACAGTGATGAGGAGCTGGGGAGTAGACAGTGATGGGGAGCTGGGGGGTAGACAGTGATGGGGAGCTGGTGGGTAGACAGTGATGAGGAGCTGGGGGGTAGACAGTGATGGGGAGCTGGGGGGTAGAGAGTGATGGGGAGCTGGGGGGTAGACAGTGATGAGGAGCTGGGGGTAGACAGTGATGGGGGGTAGACAGTGATGGGGAGCTGGGGGGTAGACAGTGATGAGGAGCTGGGGGGTAGACAGTGATGAGGAGCTGGGGGGTAGACAGTGATGGGGAGCTGGGGGGTAGACAGTGATGGGGAGCTGGAGGGTAGACAGTGATGGGGAGCTGGGAGGTAGACAGTGATGAGGAGCTGGGGGGTAGACAGTGATGGGGAGCTGGGGGGTAGACAGTGTTGGGGAGCTGGGGGGTAGACAGTGATGGGGAGCTGGGAGGTAGACAGTGATGAGGAGCTGGGGGGTAGACAGTGATGGGGAGCTGGGGGGTAGACAGTGTTGGGGAGCTGGGGGGTAGACAGTGATGGGGAGCTGGGAGGTAGACAGTGATGAGGAGCTGGGGGGTAGACAGTGATGGGGAGCTGGGGGGTAGACAATGTTGGGGAGCTGGGGGGTAGACAGTGATGGGGAGCTGGGGGGTAGACAGTGATGGGGAGCTGGGGGGTAGACAGAGATGGGGAGCTGGGGGGTAGACAGTGATGGGGAGCTGGGAGGTAGACAGTGATGGGGAGCTGGGGGGTAGACAGTGTTGGGGAGCTGGGGGGTAGACAGTGATGGGGAGCTGGGAGGTAGACAGTGATGGGGAGCTGGGGGTAGACAGTGATGGGGAGCTGGGGGGTAGACAGTGATGGGGAGCTGGGGGGTAGACAGTGATGGGAGCTGGGGGGTAGACAGTGTTGGGGAGCTGGGGGGTAGACAGTGATGGGGAGCTGGGGGGTAGACAGTGATGAGGAGCTGGGGGGTAGACAGTGATGGGGAGCTGGGGGGTAGACAGTGATGGGGAGCTGGGGGGTAGACAGTGATGAGGAGCTGGGGGGTAGACAGTGATGGGGGTAGACAGTGATGGGGAGCTGGGGGGTAGACAGTGATGGGGAGCTGGGAGGTAGACAGTGTTGGGGAGCTGGGGGGTAGACAGTGATGGGGAGCTGGGAGGTAGACAGTGATGAGGAGCTGGGGGGTAGACAGTGATGGGGAGCTGGGGGGTAGACAGTGATGGGGAGCTGGGGGGTAGACAGTGATGGGGAGCTGGGGGGTAGACAGTGATGGGGAGCTGGGGGGGTAGACAGTGATGGGGAGCTGGAGGGTAGACAGTGATGGGGAGCTGGGAGGTAGACAGTGATGAGGAGCTGGGGGGTAGACAGTGATGAGGAGCTGGGGGGTAGACAGTGATGGGGAGCTGGGGGGTAGACAGAGATGGGGAGCTGGGGGGTAGACAGTGATGGGGAGCTGGGAGGTAGACAGTGATGGGAGCTGGGGGGTAGACAGTGTTGGGGAGCTGGGGGTAGACAGTGATGGGGAGCTGGGAGGTAGACAGTGATGGGGAGGCTGGGGGGTAGACAGTGATGGGGAGCTGGGGGGTAGACAGTGATGGGGAGCTGGGGGGTAGACAGTGATGGGGAGCTGGGGGGTAGACAGTGTTGGGGAGCTGGGGGGTAGACAGTGATGGGGAGCTGGGGGGTAGACAGTGATGAGGAGCTGGGGGGTAGACAGTGATGGGGAGCTGGGGGGTAGACAGTGATGGGGAGCTGGGGGGTAGACAGTGATGAGGAGCTGGGGGGTAGACAGTGATGGGGGGTAGACAGTGATGGGGAGCTGGGGGGTAGACAGTGATGGGGAGCTGGGAGGTAGACAGTGTTGGGGAGCTGGGGGTAGGGGAGCTGGAGGTAGACAGTGATGGGAGCTGGGGAGGTAGACAGTGATGAGGAGCTGGGGGGTAGACAGTGATGGGGAGCTGGGGGGTAGACAGTGATGGGGAGCTGGGGGGTAGACAGTGATGGGGAGCTGGGGGGGTAGACAGTGATGGGGGAGCTGGGGGGTAGACAGTGATGGGGAGCTGGGAGGTAGACAGTGATGGGAGCTGGGAGGTAGACAGTGATGGGGAGCTGGGGAGTAGACAGTGTTGGGGAGCTGGGGGGTAGACAGTGATGGGGAGCTGGGGGGTAGACAGTGATGAGGAGCTGGGGGGTAGACAGTGATGGGGAGCTGGGGGGATAGACAGTGATGGGGAGCTGGGGGGTAGACAGTGATGGGGAGCTGGGGGTTAGACAGTGATGGGGAGCTGGGAGGTAGACAGTGATGGGGAGCTGGGGGGTAGACAGTGATGGGGGGTAGACAGTGTTGGGGAGCTGGGAGGTAGACAGTGATGGGGAGCTGGGGGGTAGACAGTGATGGGGAGCTGGGGGGTAGACAGTGATGGGGAGCTGGGGGGTAGACAGTGATGGGGAGCTGGGGGGTAGACAGTGATGGGGAGCTGGAGGGTAGACAGTGATGGGGAGCTGGGAGGTAGACAGTGATGAGGAGCTGGGGGGTAGACAGTGATGGGGAGCTGGGGGGTAGACAGTGATGGGGAGCTGGGGGGTAGACAGAGATGGGGAGCTGGGGGGTAGACAGTGATGGGGAGCTGGGAGGTAGACAGTGATGGGGAGCTGGGGGGTAGACAGTGTTGGGGAGCTGGGGGGTAGACAGTGATGGGGAGCTGGGAGGTAGACAGTGATGGGGAGCTGGGGGGTAGACAGTGATGGGGAGCTGGGGGGTAGACAGTGATGGGGAGCTGGGGGTAGACAGTGTTGGGGAGCTGGGGGGTAGACAGTGTTGGGGAGCTGGGGGGTAGACAGTGATGGGGAGCTGGGGGGTAGACAGTGATGAGGAGCTGGGGGGTAGACAGTGATGGGGAGCTGGGGGGTAGACAGTGATGAGGAGCTGGGGGGTAGACAGTGATGGGGGGTAGACAGTGATGGGGAGCTGGGGGGTAGACAGTGATGGGGAGCTGGGAGGTAGACAGTGTTGGGGAGCTGGGGGGTAGACAGTGATGGGGATCTGGGAGGTAGACAGTGATGAGGAGCTGGGGGGTAGACAGTGATGGGGAGCTGGGGGGTAGACAGTGATGGGGAGCTGGGGGGTAGACAGTGATGGGGAGCTGGGGGGTAGACAGTGATGGGGAGCTGGGGGGTAGACAGTGATGGGGAGCTGGGGGGTAGACAGTGATGGGGAGCTGGGGGTAGACAGTGATGGGGAGCTGGGAGGTAGACAGTGATGGGAGCTGGGAGGTAGACAGTGATGGGGAGCTGGGGAGTAGACAGTGTTGGGGAGCTGGGGGGTAGACAGTGATGGGGAGCTGGGGGGTAGACAGTGATGAGGAGCTGGGGGGTAGACAGTGATGGGGAGCTGGGGGGATAGACAGTGATGGGGAGCTGGGGGGTAGACAGTGATGGGGAGCTGGGGGTTAGACAGTGATGGGGAGCTGGGAGGTAGACAGTGATGGGGAGCTGGGGGGTAGACAGTGATGGGGGGTAGACAGTGTTGGGGAGCTGGGAGGTAGACAGTGATGGGGAGCTGGGGGGTAGACAGTGATGGGGAGCTGGGGGGTAGACAGTGATGGGGAGCTGGGGGGTAGACAGTGATGGGGAGCTGGGGGGTAGACAGTGATGGGGAGCTGGAGGGTAGACAGTGATGGGGAGCTGGGAGGTAGACAGTGATGAGGAGCTGGGGGGTAGACAGTGATGGGGAGCTGGGGGGTAGACAGTGTTGGGGAGCTGGGGGGTAGACAGAGATGGGGAGCTGGGGGGTAGACAGTGATGGGGAGCTGGGAGGTAGACAGTGATGGGGAGCTGGGGGGTAGACAGTGTTGGGGAGCTGGGGGGTAGACAGTGATGGGGAGCTGGGAGGTAGACAGTGATGGGGAGCTGGGGGGTAGACAGTGATGGGGAGCTGGGGGGTAGACAGTGATGGGGAGCTGGGGGTAGACAGTGTTGGGGAGCTGGGGGGTAGACAGTGTTGGGGAGCTGGGGGGTAGACAGTGATGGGGAGCTGGGGGGTAGACAGTGATGAGGAGCTGGGGGGTAGACAGTGATGGGGAGCTGGGGGGTAGACAGTGATGAGGAGCTGGGGGGTAGACAGTGATGGGGGGTAGACAGTGATGGGGAGCTGGGGGGTAGACAGTGATGGGGAGCTGGGAGGTAGACAGTGTTGGGGAGCTGGGGGGTAGACAGTGATGGGGATCTGGGAGGTAGACAGTGATGAGGAGCTGGGGGGTAGACAGTGATGGGGAGCTGGGGGGTAGACAGTGATGGGGAGCTGGGGGTAGACAGTGATGGGGAGCTGGGGGGTAGACAGTGATGGGGAGCTGGGGGGTAGACAGTGATGGGGAGCTGGGAGGTAGACAGTGATGGGGAGCTGGGGAGTAGACAGTGTTGGGGAGCTGGGGGGTAGACAGTGATGGGGAGCTGGGGGGTAGACAGTGATGAGGAGCTGGGGGGTAGACAGTGATGGGGAGCTGGGGGGATAGACAGTGATGGGGAGCTGGGGGGTAGACAGTGATGGGGAGCTGGGGGGTAGACAGTGATGGGGAGCTGGGAGGGTAGACAGTGATGGGGAGCTGGGGGGTAGACAGTGATGGGGGGTAGACAGTGTTGGGGAGCTGGGGGGTAGACAGTAATGGGGAGCTGGGAGGTAGACAGTGATGGGGAGCTGGGGGGTAGACAGTGATGGGGAGCTGGGGGGTAGACAGTGATGGGGAGCTGGGGGGTAGACAGTGATGGGGAGCTGGGAGGTAGACAGTGATGGGGAGCTGGGGGGTAGACAGTGATGGGGAGCTGGGGGGTAGACAGTGATGGGGAGCTGGGGGTAGACAGTGATGGGGAGCTGGGGGGTAGACAGTGATGGGGAGCTGGGGGGTAGACAGTGATGGGGGGGTAGACAGTGTTGGGGAGCTGGGGGTAGACAGTGATGGGGAGCTGGGGGTAGACAGTGATGAGGAGCTGGGGGGGTAGACAGTGATGGGGAGCTGGTGGGTAGACAGTGATGGGGAGCTGGGGGGTAGACAGTGATGGGGAGCTGGGGGGTAGACAGTGATGGGGAGCTGGTTGGGTAGACAGTGATGGGGGTTTCTGCTGTTTCATGTGTTCAGCTATTGGAGCGGCTCAAACAAAGTGGATATGTATCTTTTAATTTCTCCTGGAAGAACAAGCTGGTCAGTCTGACTAGGTCACACGGCCTCAGAGTACCACTGGTTTCTATCACACGGCCTCTGAGTACCACTGGTTTCTATCACACGGCCTCAGAGTATCACTGCCGTAGAGATTTAACAGCACAGTGACAGTCGGTCATCATTGCACCTTTACAGCTATGAGAGTAGCGATAAAAGCAATGTTTGACAGTCAATATTGCGTGTATGAACACATTTTGTATACTTGTTAAAACATGTTTTTTACCTTTATTTAACTAGGCAAGTCAGTGTCAAGAACAAATTCTTATTTTCAATGACGACCTAGGAACAGTGGGTTAACTGCCTGTTCAGGGGCAGAACAACAGATTTTTACCTTGTCAGCTCGGGGATTCGATCTTGCAACTTTTCGGTTACTAGTCCAACACTCTAACCACTAGGCTAAGCTGCCGCCCATAATGAAGAGGGAGAGGACCCCTGTAGGGTCCCTGTAGGGTCCTGTATGGAGAAGATAGTTAGACTCACTGTCTGTCTCTGCTCCTTTTTCTCGCTCTCCTCCCACCTCCCCCTTTCTCGCCCCCTCTCCCTCCCTCTTTCTCTCTTTTGCTCACTCGCACTCTCTCTCTTTCCACCTTCCTCCCTCTCCTCTCTTTCCACCTTCCTCCCTCCCTCTCCTCTCTTTCCACCTTCCTCCTCCTCTCTCTCCTCCACCTTCCTCCCTCTCCTCTCTCTCTTTTCCACCTTCCTCCCTCTCCTCTCTCTCTCTCTCTCCTCCACCTTCCTTCCTCTCTCTCCTCCACCTTCCTTCCTCTCTCTCTCCTCCACCTTCCTTCCTCTCTCTCTCTCTCTCCTCCACCTTCCTCCTTCTCCTCTCTCTCTTTTCCACCATCCTCCCACTCCTCTCTCTATCCTCCACCTCCTTCTCCTCTCTCTCTTTTCCACCATCCTCTCTCTCTCCTCCACCTCCCTCTCCTCTCTCCCTCCTCCACCTTCCTCCTTCTCCTCCACATTCCTCCTTCTCCTCCACCTTCCTCCCTCTCCTCTCTCTTTCCACCTTCCTCCCTCTCCTCTCTCTCTCTTTCCACCTTCCTCCTTCTCCTCTCTCTCTCCTCCACCTTCCTCCCTCTCCTCTCTCTCTCTCCTCCACCTTCCTCCCTCTCTTCTCTCTCTCTCTCTCTCTCTCCTCCACCTTCCTCCCTCTCCTCTCTCTCTCTCTCCTCCACCTTCCTCCCTCCTCTCTCTCCGCTCCCCCCTCCCTCCCTCTCTCCAGGTCTGATGTACATGCTGTTGAAGCACCTGGCAGATCGCTACAACATGTATTATGCCTACCTTCCCTCCAAGCTGGACAAGAAGATCCACTCTGGGGCCGTCAACCAGGTGGTGGCAGCACCTATCCTCTGCCTCTTCTGGCTCCTGTTCTTCTCCACTCTCCGCACAGGTACGAGGTCGCCATCTAGTGGCCGTTCTGGGTCACAACCTGGCAATCTCATATTTATAGGGTGTGTCACGTTTAATTTATTTAACCTTTATTTCACTTTTCAAGTCAGTTAAGAACAAATTCTTATTTACAATGGCGGCCTACCCTGGGAAAACCCTAATGACGCTGGGCCAATTGTACGCCGCCCAATGGGATTCCCAATCGCAGCCGTTTATGATACAGCCTGGAATCGAACCAGGGTCTGTAGTGACACCTCTTGCACTGAGATGCAGTACCTTAGACCACTGAACCAGGGTCTGTAGTGACGCCCCTCTGAACCAGGGTCTGTATTGACGTCTCCAGCACTGAGATGCAGTACCTCAGACCACTGAACCAGGGTCTGTAGTGACGCCCCTCTGAACCAGGGTCTGTAGTGACGCCTCTAGCACTGAGATGCAGTACCTCAGACCACTGAACCAGGGTCTGTAGTGACTCCCCTCTGAACCAGGGTCTGTATTGACGTCTCCAGCACTGAGATGCAGTACCTCAGACCACTGAACCAGGGTCTGTAGTGACGCCCCTCTGAACCAGGGTCTGTAGTGACGCCTCTAGCACTGAGATGCAGTACCTCAGACCACTGAACCAGGGTCTGTAGTCACGCCTCTAGCACTGAGATGCAGTACCTTAGACCACTGAACCAGGGTCTGTAGTGACGCCCCTCTGAACCAGGGTCTGTATTGACGTCTCCAGCACTGAGATGCAGTACCTCAGACCACTGAACCAGGGTCTGTAGTGACGCCCCTCTGAACCAGGGTCTGTAGTGACGCCTCTAGCACTGAGATGCAGTACCTCAGACCACTGAACCAGGGTCTGTAGTGACTCCCCTCTGAACCAGGGTCTGTATTGACGTCTCCAGCACTGAGATGCAGTACCTCAGACCACTGAACCAGGGTCTGTAGTGACGCCCCTCTGAACCAGGGTCTGTAGTGACGCCTCTAGCACTGAGATGCAGTACCTCAGACCACTGAACCAGGGTCTGTAGTGACTCCCCTCTGAACCAGGGTCTGTATTGACGTCTCCAGCACTGAGATGCAGTACCTCAGACCACTGAACCAGGGTCTGTAGTGACGCCCCTCTGAACCAGGGTCTGTAGTGACGCCTCTAGCACTGAGATGCAGTACCTCAGACCACTGAACCAGGGTCTGTAGTCACGCCTCTAGCACTGAGATGCAGTACCTTAGACCACTGAACCAGGGTCTGTAGTGACGCCCCTCTGAACCAGGGTCTGTATTGACGTCTCCAGCACTGAGATGCAGTACCTCAGACCACTGAACCAGGGTCTGTAGTGACGCCCCTCTGAACCAGGGTCTGTAGTGACGCCTCTAGCACTGAGATGCAGTACCTCAGACCACTGAACCAGGGTCTGTAGTGACTCCCCTCTGAACCAGGGTCTGTATTGACGTCTCCAGCACTGAGATGCAGTACCTCAGACCACTGAACCAGGGTCTGTAGTGACGCCCCTCTGAACCAGGGTCTGTAGTGACACCTCTAGCACTGAGATGCAGTACCTTAGACCACTGAACCAGGGTCTGTAGTGACGCCTCTAGCACTGAGATGCAGTACCTCAGACCGCTGAACCAGGGTCTGTAGTGACGCCCCTCTGAACCAGGGTCTGTAGTGACGCCCCACTGAACCAGGGTCTGTTGTGATGCCTCTAGCACTGAGATGCAGTGCCTTAGACCACTGAACCAGGGTCTGTAGTGACCCCTTTAGCACTGAGATGCAGTGCCTCAGATCACTGAACCAGGGTCTGTAGTGACGCCCCACTGAACCAGGGTCTGTTGTGACACCTCTAGCACTGAGATGCAGTACCTCAGACCACTGAACCAGGGTCTGTAGTGACTCCCCTCTGAACCAGGGTCTGTATTGACGTCTCCAGCACTGAGATGCAGTACCTCAGACCACTGAACCAGGGTCTGTAGTGACTCCCCTCTGAACCAGGGTCTGTAGTGACGCCTCCAGCACTGAGATGCAGTACCTCAGACCACTGAACCAGGGTCTGTAGTGAAGCCCCTCTGAACCAGGGTCTGTAGTCACCTCTAGCACTGAGATGCAGTACCTCAGACCACTGAACCAGGGTCTGTAGTGACGCCTCCAGCACTGAGATGCAGTGCCTCAGACCACTGAACCAGGGTCTGTAGTGACGCCTCTAGCACTGAGATGCAGTGCCTCAGACCACTGAACCAGGGTCTGTAGTGACACCTCTAGCACTGAGATGCAGTACCTTAGACCACTGAATCAGGGTCTGTAGTGACGCCCCACTGAACCAGGGTCTGTAGTGACGCCTCTAGCACTGAGATGTAGTACCTCAGACCACTGAACCAGGGTTTGTAGTGACGCCCCTCTGAACCAGGGTCTGTAGTCACCTCTAGCACTGAGATGCAGTACCTCAGACCACTGAACCACAAATGGTACTCTATTCCCTATGTAGTGCACTACTTTAGACCAGGGCCCTATGGGGAATGGTACCCTATTCCCTATGTAGTGCACTACTTTAGACCAGGGCCCTATGGGGAATGGCACCCTATTCCCTATGTAGTGCACTACTTTAGACCAGGGCCCTATGGGGAATGGTACTCTATTCCCTATGTAGTGCACTACTTTAGACCAGGGCCCTATGGGGAATGGCACCCTATTCCCTATGTAGTGCACTACTTTAGACCAGGGCCCTATGGGGAATGGCACCCTATTCCCTATGTAGTGCACTACTTTAGACCAGGGCCCTATGGGGAATGGTACTCTATTCCCTATGTAGTGCACTACTTTAGACCAGGGCCCTATGGGGAATGGCACCCTATTCCCTATGTAGTGCACTACTTTAGACCAGGGCCCTATGGGGAATGGCACCCTATTCCCTATGTAGTGCACTACTTTAGACCAGGGCCCTATGGGGAATGGCACCCTATTCCCTATGTAGTGCACTACTTTAGACCAGGGCCCTATGGGGAATGGTACTCTATTCCCGATGTAGTGCACTACTTTAGACCAGGGCCCTATGGGGAATGGCACCCTATTCCCTATGTAGTGCACTGCTTTAGACCAGGGACATATGGGGAATGGCACCCTATTCCCTATGTAGTGCACTACTTTAGACCGGAGCCCTATGGGGAATGGCACCCTATTCCCTATGTAGTGCACTGCTTTAGACCAGGGACCTATGGGGAATGGTACTCTATTCCCGATGTAGTGCACTGCTTTAGACCAGGGCCCTATGGGGAATGGTACTCTATTCCCGATGTAGTGCACTACTTTAGACCGGAGCCCTATGGGGAATGGTACTCTATTCCCGATGTAGTGCACTACTTTAGACCAGGGCCCTATGGGGAATGGTACTCTATTCCCGATGTAGTGCACTGCTTTAGACCAGGGACCTATGGGGAATGGCACCCTATTCCCTATGTAGTGCACTACTTTAGACCGGAGCCCTATGGGGAATGGCACCCTATTCCCTATGTAGTGCACTGCTTTAGACCAGGGACCTATGGGGAATGGTACTCTATTCCCGATGTAGTGCACTGCTTTAGACCAGGGCCCTATGGGGAATGGTACTCTATTCCCGATGTAGTGCACTACTTTAGACCGGAGCCCTATGGGGAATGGTACTCTATTCCCGATGTAGTGCACTACTTTAGACCAGGGCCCTATGGGGAATGGTACTCTATTCCCGATGTAGTGCACTGCTTTAGACCAGGGACCTATGGGGAATGGCACCCTATTCCCTATGTAGTGCACTACTTTAGACCGGAGCCCTATGGGGAATGGCACCCTATTCCCTATGTAGTGCACTGCTTTAGACCAGGGACCTATGGGGAATGGTACTCTATTCCCGATGTAGTGCACTGCTTTAGACCAGGGCCCTATGGGGAATGGCACCCTATTCCCTATGTAGTGCACTACTTTAGACCAGGGCCCTATGGGGAATGGCACCCTATTCCCGATGTAGTGCACTACTTTTGACTAGGGACCATAGGGAACGCATCCTACTGACATGTTGATTCTCTCTCAGGTTTCTCAGCCCCTACCTCTATGTTTACCTTCATCGTTCTGATCATCACCATCATCGTCTGCTTGTCCCATGTCTGCTTCGGACACTTCAAATATCTCAGCGCTCACAACTACAAGGTAAAAAACAAACACTTCTTATTTATAATGTTGAAGCGCTTTATATTTTATAAATTTAGACAAATTATGCATAAATGATGCATTTATAGACAAGAGTATATTATTACAATCTTAAACTCTCATTGGGGGAAACTTAGGTTCTAGAGGTGTTAACGTTTACATGTTAAAGCAACGTCCGTTTAACGTTAAGAAAAATCCTGTCCAATGTTTTCCCCACAAAATAAAATTACATTGCAGTTATCACAAACCATATTATTTTCCTTGTTGTATCCTAACTAGATGATGAGCTACGAAGGCCCTGGGGAAAGTTGTGTCATTTTAAATAGAACCAGAGGGGATGAGGTGAACTTTAGGCTCTACTGTGGGGAATTTGAGAGGCATTCAAGACAGTTCTGCCTACCCTCTCCTCTCTCTCTCCCTCACACTGGCCTGCCCTTCGGTCTGTTGCCTGTAGACTATCCTAGTTAACATATGTACACAGTTCTGCCTACCCTCTCCTCTCTCTCTCCCTCACACTGGCCTGCTCTTCGGTCTGTTGCCTGTAGACTATCCTAGTTAACATATGTACACAGTTCTGCCTACCCTCTCCTCTCTCTCTCCCTCACACTGGCCTGCTCTTCAGTCTGTTGCCTGTAGACTCTCCTAGTTAACATATGTACACAGTTCTGCCTACCCTCTCCTCTCTCTCTCCCTCACACTGGCCTGCTCTTCAGTCTGTTGCCTGTAGACTCTCCTAGTTAACATATGTACACAGTTCTGCCTACCCTCTCCTCTCTCTCTCCCTCACACTGGCCTGCTCTTCAGTCTGTTGCCTGTAGACTATCCTAGTTAACATATGTACACAGTTCTGCCTACCCTCTCCTCTCTCTCTCCCTCACACTGGCTCTTCAGTCTGTTGCCTGTAGACTCTCCTAGTTAACATATGTACACAGTTCTGCCTACCCTCTCCTCTCTCTCTCCCTCACACTGGCTCTTCAGTCTGTTGCCTGTAGACTCGTTAACACACGTGGAATTGTTTTAAGATGGTCATAACATGGAACGTTTAGTTTGATTTCAAATTTTAGGACCCCTTTAGGGGGAACCCCCCCCCCCAAAAAAAAAACAGTATTACAACATTTAGATAAAATCTTGATTTGGCCTTTACAACTATAGCCCATAGAAACACATTGAATAGCAATTAATATCAAAGACTTCGTTCTTATTCTGCCGGTATCGATAGTCTAAGAGTTTGACCACGTGGGATAGTTAAAAGGTTCAGCAATCTACTTCTTGCGTCGAGCCATCCCGGATCCGGGATCGTGAATACAGCCTCAAGCTCATTACCATAACGCAACGTTAACTATTCATGAAAATCACAAATGAAATGAAATTAATATGCTAGCTCTCAAGCTTAGCCTTTTGTTAACAACACTGTCATCTCAGATTTTCAAAATATGCTTCTCAACCATAGCAAAACAAGCATTTGTGTAACAGCTAGCGCAGCTAGCGTAGCATTTAGCGTTAGCATCAGCAGGCAAAATTTTCACAAAAACCAGAAAATCATTCAAATAAAATCATTTACCATTGAAGAACTTCAGATGTTTTCAATGAGGAGACTCTCAGTTAGATAGCAAATGCTCAGTTTTTCCTGAAAGATTATTTGTTTAGGAGAAATCGCTCCGTTTGGTGCGTCACGTTTGGCTACCAAAAACCCGAAAAATCTGTCATCAAAACGCCAAATTTTTTCCAAATTAACTCCATAATATCGACTGAAACATGGTAAACGTTGTTTAGAATCAATCCTCAAGGTGTTTTTCACATATCTCTTCATGATATATCGTTCATTGAAAGCCTTCTCTCTCCTCTCAATCACTGGATGACTGCGTGCAGCTTGTAGATTACGCACCAATTTAGACAAAGGACACCGGGCGGACACCTGGTAAATGTAGTCTCTTATGGCCAATCTTCCAATGATATGCCTACAAATACGTCACAATGCTGCAGACACCTTGGAGAAACGATAGAAAGGGCAGGCTCATTCCCGGCGCATTCACAGCCATATAAGGAGACAATGGAAAACAGAGCCTCAAAAATTCTGCCCATTTCCTGGTTGAAGTTTCATCTTGGTTTCAACTGTAGCATGAGTTCTGTGGCACTCACAGATAATATCTTTGCAGTTTTGGAAACCTTAGAGTGTTTTCTTTCCAAAGCTGCCAATTATATGCATAGTCGAGCATCTTTTCGTGACAAAATATTGCGCTTAAAACGGGCACGTTTTTTATCCATAAATTAAAAGAGCGCCCCCTATAACCAAGAAGTTAAACCTTATTTCCCTCTTTGATAGAGGTACTTGTCTCAAACCTTAGCCCTCTTGTTATCGAGGTAAGCTGGTCTGAAGCGGGAAACCCAGGTGGGGTTTTTATTCGTAACATAGAAAAGGGGCGGGTCCTGCCTGTGCTCAGGGGGCGGTCCCATGACGCCGGGTCCTGCCTGTGCTCAGGGGGCGGTCCCATGACGCCGGGTCCTGCCTGTGCTCAGGGGGCGGTCCCATGACGCCGGGTCCTGCCTGTGCTCAGGGGGCGGTCCCATGACGCCGGGTCCTGCCTGTGCTCAGGGGGCGGTCCCATGACACCGGGTCCTGCTCAGGGGGCGGTCCCATGACGCCGGGTCCTGCTCAGGGGGCGGTCCCATGACGCCGGGTCCTGCTCAGGGGGCGGTCCCATGACGCCGGGTCCTGCTCAGGGGGCGGTCCCATGATGCCGGGTCCTGCTCAGGGGGCGGTCACATGACGCCGGGTCCTGCCTGTGCTCAGGGGGCGGTCCCATGACGCCGGGTCCTGCTCAGGGGGCGGTCACATGACGCCGGGTCCTGCCTGTGCTCAGGGGGCAGTCCTCTGATTTAGTTCAACTCCAAAGGGAATTGGAGTTTCCCCTCATTAAACAGTCTAAAATCACATTACATAATTTCACAAATAGTTTCATCTTTACTCATTCATTTTATACAACAATTGGATGTAAACCTCATATCCGAGGCTATTATATAAACAGCGTTATGTTAATGTGGTCGTATTGTCTCTCATGAGTTTCACAAAATTGTACCAAACGGACCAGTTCGTAGCTCGTTACTTTACCAATCTTTTATACATTCTCCAGAACATGAATGTTCTCCAGTTCTAGGCTGTGGAAGAAATTAATTTGTTCTCTCTTATGAAACTCCCTCTCTCTATACTGTCTGGCCATGAGGCAGGATTCTCCTCCAGGAATTTTACGACCTGTGGTTGCAGCAGCGTGGGTGTAGGAGAGACAGAGAGAGGGGGATGGTGCAGAGGGAGGGAGAATAGTGCTCGTTGTACCCAAAGAGGGCAACGTCATGACACAGGAAAAGGTCCTTCTCCAAACTGTTGCCACAGAGTTGGAAGCACTGAATCGTCAAGAATGTCATCGGATGCTGTAGCATTAAGATTCCCGGCGCACTGAAACCAAGGGGCCCGGACCATGGAAAAACAGCCACAGCCCATTATTCCTGTACAGTTGGCACTGTGGATTGGGGCAGGTAGCATTCTCCTGGCATCGCCAAACCCAGATTTGTCTGTCAGACTGCCAGATGGTGAAGCGTGATTCATCACTCCAGAGAACGTGTTTCCACTGCTCCAATGGCAACAAACTTTACACCACTCCAGATGAAGCTTGGCGTTGTACATGGTGATCTTAGACTTGTGTCTAAGACTGCTCGGCCATGGAAACCCATTTCATGAAGCTCCCGACGAACAGTTCTTGTGCTGACGTTGCTTCCAGAGGCAGTTTGGAACTCGGTAGTGAGTGTTGCAACCGAGGACAGGTGATGTTGTTGCTCCTCTCTTCCACACCGGTGTCGACAAGCACTTGGCGGTACTGTTCTGAGAGCTTGTGTGGCCTACCACTTTCCGGCTGAGTCGTATTATAATTGTGTGTGTTTATATTTTCTCCCATCTCCCCCCCCCCCCAGATTGACGCAGAGAATGTGGATGGTGTAGAGAACGGTCGTCCAGCACGCACTTCTCCCTTCAATAAGTCAGCAGTAAGTACCGTTTCCTCGGCCTAGACGACTTCTCCCTTCAATAAGTCAGCAGTAAGTACAGTTTCCTCAGCCTAGACGACCTCTCCCTTCAATAAATCAGCAGTACGTACAGTTTCCTCGGCCTAGACGACCTCTCCCTTCAATAAGTCAGCAGTACGTACCGTTTCCTCGGCCTAGACGACCTCTCCCTCCAATAAGTCAGCAGTACGTACCGTTTCCTCGGCCTAGACGACCTCTCCCTCCAATAAGTCAGCAGTACGTACCGTTTCCTCGGCCTAGACGACCTCTCCCTCCAATAAGTCAGCAGTAAGTATCGTTTCCTCGGCCTAGACGACTTCTCCCTTCAATAAGTCAGCAGTACGTACCGTTTCCTCGGCCTAGACGACCTCTCCCTTCAATAAGTCAGCAGTACGTACCGTTTCCTCGGCCTAGACGACCTCTCCCTCCAATAAGTCAGCAGTAAGTACCGTTTCCTCGGCCTAGACGACCTCTCCCTCCAACAAGTCAGCAGTAAGTACCGTTTCCTCGGCCTAGACGACCTCTCCCTTCAATAAGTCAGCAGTAAGTACCGTTTCCTCGGCCTAGACGATCTCTCCCTTCAATAAGTCAGCAGTAAGTATCGTTTAGACGACCTGTCCCTTCATCTCTCACACTGACCTTTCTCCTCCCTTCTATCCCTCCTCTCTTCTTCTTCTTCCCCAACAACAGCAGATGTACATTGCCTCAGTCCTCCAGGACCCCAGTTTAGACGAGCTGGGTTCGGCTGGCAGCGGGGTCAGCGAGGGTTCGCAGGACGAGGAGATCATCCAAGTGGGGAACAGCCTCAATGAGGCCGACTTCCAGGTAGCCTGCCGACGTGCCCTTTGAGCAAGGAGCTTCAATTCTTGTAATTTCTCCCGGGGATGGAGCTTAACTTCCAACTCCTCGGGTGTGTGTCCTCGGGTTGTTGTGAGCATAAAGATATGTTTCTCTTTCTCTGATTGGACAATAAAGTATTCTCTTTTTTCTCCCAGAGCGGCGAGGACAGTCTCCTCGCTAACGAGGTGCGGCACTGACGTCAGGAGACGCCGGAGACGGTTGTCAGGGTGGAGACGGAGGACGGGGAGAGAGGAGCAGAGACTGAGATGGCAGAAACTAAAGTTTAATTTCACCGACTGGATGGATGCACTGACCTAGTGAATTAAACTACAGTGCTGAAACGGACTGACACAGCTTTAAAAGACATGGATAGACCACTAACCTTAAAGTCCTGAACAGACTATTACATTGTCTACACACACACACACACACACACAATACAACACACACACACACACAATACAACACACACACAGAGAGAGAGAGAGAGAGAATGTGTCTACTAAAGGACTGGTAACTCTCCCTTCCAACTATTGATCTAGCGCTGACTGTGAAGGAGGGATCTTTCCTTCCCATAATCCTTTGCCTGTTCTGCCTGCACCCCTAATCGTCTCTGTGCCCTAGAGGCTTCGATCACAATAAGCAGCCTAATATGAAAAGATGAAGAAGAAGAGGAGGAGGAGCAATGTCTGTCAGCATCACACACACACACACACACACTGTTCGCCTGCTCTGGTCTCCTCCCTACTCTGTCCCGACGGTCTCCGGGAGTCTCTGGGTGGTTCCAACCCTGTGTAAAAAAAATATGTAAAAAAAAGGAATGTGGTCACCATGACGACGACCACTGTAACAAACTGAACTAAACACTCCTGCTTTCCCTTTTTTTTGTTCAGCAACAAAAACTCTGGATTTGTAAAATGTAAAATAGCCTTTTTTTGAGGGGGAAATGGTATTTATTTTTAGGCATGGTTATTTTTAAGTTGGTCTGAAAACTTTAATAATCAATTAACTACTTGTTTCGACATTTAAAAAAACAAAACAAAGAAGCAACTGTGGATGGATGGATCATGGAATGTGGATTACTGTCCCTCGTAACAACAAGGTCACTCTGTCTTCTGGCCTGTTCTGCCCTGAGCGACTGTCGTGGGACTGCGGCTCCAGACTGAGCCCTAATGGAGCCGCCCTAACATAACTGAAGGCAGAAGGCAGTCCAGAGCCCCTAGTGGAGAGGAGGATGCCCCCAGGAAGCAGATATGAAGTGGATATGACAGCCCAACCTCTACCCTGTTTTGTGTCCCACAACTTTGGTTGCAAAATTCCCAAAATTGTCCCAGAGTTTGCAGGTTTTTCAATAGGCTGGTTAGAAGTTTATTGGAATGAGGGAATTCTGGGAAAAACCTAGGAACTTTGGGAAAGATTCTGTAATTGTGCAGCCTCAGCCTCCTTTCGGGCTAGGACTCTGTGGGACCGTGTTCTTCGGTAGAGGGAGAGCTCGACCCTTGAACTCTTGGTCTGTGACCTGTAGTTTCCCCCAGGCCTCTCCTCCCTGTTACTATGGGCGTGTTCAGCAGGGGGCGCGCACAACGCTGTTGAACCTTCAGATATAAATATGTAGAACAAATACGTATCTCTGAAATGTAGAATAAGGAATCATGTCAACTCTTTTCTTAACATTTCTATCTACAACGTTCCACAACATTTGCCTCCTGAATGTGACCCTGGCCCCTGCTCTGACTGCCCCGTCTCTGTGACCCTGGCCCCTGCTCTGACTGGACCGTCTCTGTGACCCTGGCCTCATGCTCTGACTGACCCATCTCTATGACCCTGGCCCCCTGCTCTGACTGGCCCGTCTCTGTGACCCTGGCCCCCTGCTCTGACTGACCCATCTCTGTGACCCTGGCTTCCTGCTCTGACTGGCCCGTCTCTGTGACCCTGACCCCTGCTCTGACTGGCCCATCTCTGTGACCCCCTGCTCTGACTGGCCCGTCTCTGTGACCCCCTGCTCTGACTGACCCGTCTCTGTGACCCTGACCCCTGCTCTGACTGGCCCGTCTCTGTGACCCTGACCCCTGCTCTGACTGGCCCGTCTCTGTGACCCAGACCCCTGCTCTGACTGGCCCGTCTCTGTGACCCTGACCCCTGCTCTGACTGGCCCGTCTCTGTCACCCCGACCCCTGCTCTGACTGGCCTGTCTCTGTGACCCTGGCCCCTGCTCTGACTGGCCCGTCTCTGTGACCCTGGCCCGTCTCTGTGACCCTGGCCCCTGCTCTGACTGGCCCGTCTCTGTGTTCTAGCTCCTCTAGTGACTCTCATCTCAACATAAGCCTCTTTATTTGGGTGTTTACATCACTGTACAGAAGGTTGTTTCACTGTCTGTTGGTTGGTTTGAAAATTTTATTTTATTTAGGAAAAATAATAATAATCTTTATAGGATGTAGGAAGGTTTTCTCCTTTCTGCTAACTCTGTAACCTGTGTCCCGTTTTAGATGGCTTCAGATGGGTTTAGGGATTGTCTTCAATTACGACGTGAATATTGAGACTAGCGTGATACTGCATCATGTAGAGGTATATATTGTAAACAGTGTAGATGATTTATGGACCATTGTTACAAACGACAACAGTGTCCCAACTGCCACCTGGAGTACTGTTGAACCTGGTGGGTTACTATGGTGACATGTACAGAAATCGCGGCTCAGTCAGGACGGAACAGACCGACTGCGCAAAACGCCTGTGTCCCACGTGGAGTCCTATTCCCTATTTAGTGCACTACTTTTGGGCGGGGCCCATAGGGCTCAGTACTGTAATAGGGAGGACGCGTAAAAAATGAGTCTTAATTACTGTAAGACTTGATCAATGTTTTTATTGATATTTGTAGGCGTATTGTGGTTGAACAGAATACTAGCAATTACTACGGAATCAGATTCATCTGGTCAAATCTAAATGGGTCATACCGAATCCATCTTTTTTTTAAATTCTCTTTACTTCAAGTTATTCTGCAATAATCATGATGTCATGTTGCTCTCTTCAACTCGTTACAATATTCCACTGATAGAACCAATGACCAGCTTAGTTTTCTTCCAAAGTGAGGCAGAACCGAATTTTTATAGCCTGGTTTAACCTTCAGGGATCTACTACAAAACAGGATCAATTTAATTAGCCAGCTAACTTTGATTAACAAGATATAACTATTGATTGTCTCGTTCATAAAGAAAGCTTACAGTTCGATATGTGTTTTTGTTGAGTCATCTAGACCGTTCAGTTAGCTGGCTAACTCATTGATCCTGCTTCGTAGTGTACATCTCAGAGCAGGTTTAGCCGAGCTTATGTGCTATATACTGTTAGATAGAAACAATGAACTTGTGTATAAAACTCCTTGGTTCCACATTGTGGATATACAAAAAATAAACATGTACAAATATCCTGTTTTCTTATGGGTTCATTTGGGAAGTCAGTCACTGGACTGAACCAATAAATGCTGAGCATTTATTGTGATGTCACTTCGGCTTGTTCAGAAGCCCCCCACCCCCCCTCCCCGAAGAGAAATATGCTTAAACCAAGTAACAAATCTACTGCATAGTACAGATTTGATGTACTATATAGTACTAGTATACACATAATGTACTGTCGGTTTCTGTACAGTAAAAACGATGGACTCACTCCCTAATTAAACAACTTATTTTTTTATTTTAAGGCATTACATTTTTATCAGGAGTTCTGTAAGAATAGTATAATATATCATAATAATAATAATAATATACACTGAGTTACAAAACATTACAAACACACTGAGATTGAGTTGCTGCCTCTCCTCCCTCCTTTACCCTCAGAACAGCCATTGGGCTGGATGTTCTTCTTCGTTGGTGGACCAATCTTGATGCACGGGGGAAACTGTTCAGTGTGGGGAAACCCCAGCAGCGTTGCAGTTCTTGACACACTCAAACCGGTGCGCCCTGGCGTCTACCATAACTACTACCATAACCCCGTTCAAAGGGCACTTCAAATATTTAATCTCGCCCATTCACCCCCTCTGAATGGCACACATACACGATCCATGTGTCAAATGTCTCGATGCTTAGCCTGGCTCCTCCCCTTCATCTACACTGATTGGAGTGGATTTAACAGGTGACATTAATAAGGGATCATATCTGTCACCTGGATTCACCTGGTCAGTCTATGTCATGTAAAGAGCAGGTGTTCCTAATGTTTTGTATATTAGTATTATTATAAATTATATTATTATATTATATCTATTGTATTATTGTCTTATTGTTGTATTTTGCGCTCCTTTTGGCACAGACAGCCCTGTGGATAACGGCCTATTTGAACACAGTCAGACATCCATATTGCAACAGCAGCAGGTACAACTATGGCAGACTAGTTACAGGTACAACCATGGCAGACTAGTTACAGGTACAACCATGGCAGACTAGTTACAGGTACAACCATGGCAGACTAGTTACAGGTACAACCATGGCAGACTATTTACAGGTACAACCATGGCAGACTAGCTACAGGTACAACCATGGCAGTCTAGTTACAGGTACAACCATGGCAGACTAGCTACAGGTACAACCATGGCAGACTAGTTACAGGTACAACCATGGCAGACTAATGTACAGGAAAAGACAGGTGGTTTATTCATTACATCTTAGCAACGGAAACCATTTTTTTACCTCCTTAAGAACCAAACGGATTGAAACGGGGAGGGACCTTACCTGAATTGTCCAATAGAAACTCTAGGGTTTTTTTTCTTTCTCCGTTGCAAAGCGTTTTCCCGTTTGGAGTAAACCCTTTCTGTTGCAAAACGTTTTGAAACATAATTCGGCATAATGAATACACCCCCTGAACTTGCCCGATTTTAAGAAAAGCAATTGCTTTGTCGTTGCAAAACATTTTTGCTATGGTGTGCACTAATAAATACAACATTCTTGATAATGAAATGTGGCCACAGCAACAACAACAACATGTCACTTCGATTATCCACTAGTCTGTAATGTCCAAGCAAGGCGTTGATTTGAAGCTGTTTGACACACACACACCTCCCCTAACAGTTTGGACTCCATTTGAACCAGTGTTCTAGAACCTCCCCTAACAGTTTTGGACTCCATTTGAACCAGTGTTCTAGAACCTCCCCTAACAGTTTTGGACTCCATTTGAACCAGTGTTCTAGAACCTCCCCTAACAGTTTTGGACTCCATTTGAACCGGTGTTCTAGAACCTCCCCTAACAGTTTGGACTCCATTTGAACCAGTGTTCTAGAAGTCTTAAGTCATAACTGAAACTCTGCGCTTTCATCTCAGGAGTGTTTAATACCTCTGAAATGTATGATGAATTGTCTTCGAAAACTCTGAATGTTTCTAGGTAACAGTGTTAACATTGCATATGTCCTTTCCTGAATTAAGTAAAAATTTAACATTTTTCAACCATTTTATCCACTGATGATATTCATTTCTATTAAAAGAAAACAAACTGAAAGGGATCCCCCTCCCCCATTAAAGGGTTAGTATGAGATGTTGGCAATAATGACCTTTTTATTTACCCAGAGTCAGATCAATTCAAATAGATTTCTAAGGCCTTTTTCTTTTCTTTTTACATCAGCAGAAAAACTCCCTAGAAAGGCAGGAACCTAGAGAGGAACCAAGCTCTGAGGGGTGGGCCAGTCCTCTTCTGGCTGTGCCAGGTAGAGAGGAACCAGGCTCTGAGGGGTGGGCCAGTCCTCTTCTGGCTGTGCCAGGTAGAGAGGAACCAGGCTCTGAGGGGTGGGCCAGTCCTCTTCTGGCTGTGCCAGGTAGAGAGGAACCAGGCTCTGAGGGGTGGCCAGTCCTCTTCTGGCTGTGCCGGGTAGAGAGGAACCAGGCTCTGAGGGGTGGCCAGTCCTCTTCTGGCTGTGCCGGGTAGAGAGGAACCAGGCTCTGAGGGGTGGCCAGTCCTCTTCTGACTGTGCCGGGTAGAGAGGAACCAGGCTCTGAGGGGTGGCCAGTCCTCTTCTGGCTGTGCCGGGTAGAGAGGAACCAGGCTCTGAGGGGTGGCCAGTCCTCTTCTGACTGTGCCGGGTAGAGAGGAACCAGGCTCTGAGGGGTGGCCAGTCCTCTTCTGGCTGTGCCGGGTAGAGAGGAACCAGGCTCTGAGGGGTGGGCCAGTCCTCTTCTGGCTGTGCCAGGTAGAGAGGAACCAGGCTCTGAGGGGTGGCCAGTCCTCTTCTGGCTGTGCCAGGTAGAGAGGAACCAGGCTCTGAGGGGTGGCCAGTCCTCTTCTAGCTGTGCCGGGTGGAGAGGAACCAGGCTATGAGGGGTGGCCGGTCCTCTACTGGCTGTGCCAGGTAGAGAGGAACCAGGCTATGAGGGGTGGCCAGTCCTCTTCTGGCTGTGCCGGGTGGAGAGGAACCAGGCTATGAGGGGTGGCCAGTCCTCTTCTGGCTGTGCCGGGTGGAGAGGAACCAGGCTATGAGGGGTGGCCAGTCCTCTTCTAGCTGTGCCAGGTAGAGAGGAACCAGGCTATGAGGGGTGGCCAGTCCTCTTCTGGCTGTGCCGGGTGGAGAGGAACCAGGCTATGAGGGGTGGCCAGTCCTCTTCTGGCTGTGCCGGGTGGAGAGGAACCAGGCTATGAGGGGTGGCCAGTCCTCTTCTGGCTGTGCCGGGTAGAGAGGAACCAGGCTCTGAGGGGTGGCCAGTCCTCTTCTAGCTGTGCCGGGTGGAGATTATAAGAGTATGTGGGCATTAAGGCCTGATTGTTCCTCAAGATGTTCAAACGTTCATAGACGACCAGCAGGGTCAGATAATAGTGGTTGTAGAGGGTGCAACAGGTCAGCACCTCAAGAGTAAATGTTTGTTGGCTTTTCATTGTCGAGCATTCAGAGGTAGAGCGAGCGAGAGACTTAAGTACACCCAGGACACCAGATACCTAGCCCCCCGGCACATAGACTATTGCAGCATAGATACTGGAGGCTGAGACGGGGTGTCGGGGGAAACTGGACCTGTCCAACGATACCCCCGGACATGGCCAACCAGGCAGGATAGAACCACACCCACTTTGCCAAAGCACAGCCCCCACACCACTAGAGAGATATCAACAGACCACCAACTTACTACCCTGAGACAAGGCTGAGTATAGCCCACGAAGATCTCCTCCACCGTAGGAGCACAAGGGAGCACAAAACCGGACAGGAAGATCACGACGGGTTGAGACACTGACGAGTATAGTGAAAAATTCCTGGCACGACATGATGCACCCCTCCTAGGGATGGCAAGAGCACTAGTAAGCCAGCCCCCATACTACGGTCAGAGGCAGCAGGTAGCCTAGTGGTTAGAGTGGAGGGGCGGCAGGTAGCCTAGTGGTTAGAGTGGAGGGGCGGCAGGTAGCCTAGTGGTTAGAGTGTAGGGGCGGCAGGTAGCCTAGTGGTTAGAGTGTAGGGACGGCAGGGTAACCTAGTGGTTAGAGTGTAGGGACGGCAGGTAGCCTAGTGGTTAGAGTGTAGGGACGGCAGGTAGCCTAGAGGTTAGAGCGTTGGACTTGTAACCGAAAAGTTGCAAATACGAATCCCCGAGCTGACAAGGTAAAAAAAAAAAGTGATGTTTTGTCCTTGATCAAGACAGTTAACCCCACTGTTCCTAGGCCGTCATTGAAAATAAGAATTTGTTCTTAACTGACTTGACTTAAAAAGGTTCAATAAATAAAGAGGCGGAGAATCAGAGTGGAGAGAGCGGAGCTGGCCAGGCAGAGACCGCAACGACGTTTCATCACTCCAGTGCCATGCTGTTCACCTTCGTAACCCTGGGCCAGACTACACTCAATCATAGGACCTACTGAAGAGATGAGTCTTCAGTAAAGGTGGAAACCGAGTCTCACGTGGATAGGCAGACCATTCCATAAAAATGGAGCTCTATAGGAGAAAGCCCCTTAGAAATTCTAGGTACAATAAGGAGTCCTGCGTCTTGTACGTGTAGGTATGTACGGCAGGACCAAATCGGAGAGATAGGTAGGTAGTCCATGTAATGCTTTGTAGGTTAGCAGTAAAACCTTGACATCAGCCCTTGCCTTGACAGGAAGCCAGTGTAGGGAGGCCAGCACTGGAGTAATATGATCAAAATGTTGGGTTCTAGTCAGGATTCTAGCAGCTGTATTTAACACTAACTGAAGTTTATTTAGTGCTTTCTCTGGGTAGCCGGAGAGTAGAGTATTGCAGTAGTCTAATCTAGAAGTGACAAAAGCATGGGTTAGCTTTTCTGCATCATTTTTGGACAAAAAGTTTCTGTTTTTTGCAATCTAATGAAGATGGGAAAAAAAGCTGCCCTTGAAATATTATTGATATGTTCGTCAAAAGAGAGATCAGGGTCCAGAGTAACGCAGAGGTCCTTCACAGTTTTTTATTTGAGGAGAATGTACAACCATCAAGATTAAGTGTCAGATCAAACATCAGACCTTTGTTTCTTGGGATCTAGAAGTAGCATCTCTGTTTTGTCCGAGTTTAAAAGTAAAACATTTGCCCCCATCCACTTCCTTATGTCTGAAACACAGGCTTCCAGGGTAGGCAATTTGGGGGTTTCACCATGTTTCATCGAAATGTACAACTGTGTGTCGTCCGCATAGAAGTGAAAGTTGACATTGTGTTTCCGAATGACATCACCCAGAGGTAAAATATATAGTGAAAACAATAGTGATCCTAAAACGGAACCTTGAGGAACACCGAAAATTACTATTGCATTTGACAGAGGACAAATCATCCACAGAGACAAACTGATATCTTACCCACAGATAAGATCTAAACCAGGCAAGAACATGTCCGTGTAGACCAGTTAGGGGTTTCCAATCTCTCCAAAAGAATGTGGGGATCGATTGTGTCAATTGAGTTAATAAGGTCTAGGAGCACGAGGACAGATGCAGGGCCTCAGTCTGACGCCATTAAAAGGTCATTTACCATCTTCATGAGTGCAGTCTCAGTGCTATGATGGGGTCTAAAACCAGACTGAAGCATTTCCTATACATTATTTGTCTTCAGAAAGGCAGTGTGATGCTGCGCAACAGCTTTTTCAAAACATTTTTTGAGAGTAACGGGAGATTCGATATAAGGTCAAGGTTTGGCTTTTTCAGGTAAGGCTTTATTACTGCCACTTTTAGTGAGTTTGGTACACATCCAGTGGATAGAGATCCGTTTATTATGTTCAACATAGGAGGGCCAAGCACAGGAAGTAGCTCTTTCAGTAGTTTAGTTGGAATTGGAGAATGCTCCTTTTTAGTTAGCTTTTCAACAGTATCAAAAATACATTTTGGATTGTTTTTATTCTCCTCTAATAGGTTGGAAAAGTAGGCTGATCGAGCTGCAGTGAGGGCTCTACAATATTGCACTGTACTTCCCAAGCTAGCCATTTCCCTTCCAATTTTCTGGAATCTTGCCTCAGGTCTCTGGTATCTTTTGTATACCAGGGAGCTAATTTCTTGTGACCAAAGTGTTACACAAGGTTACATTTAGATCCCTAGTTAGGTGGTTAACTGATTTTCGTACTCCGATGTCCTTGGTAAGGTGGATGGAGTCTGGTAAGGCATTTGCAGCCTTGTGCAAACATTGCTTCACTCACACGCGTTCAATGCATCGAATGGGGTTGGAGTCGACGGAAAATAAACATGTTACCAAATATAACAATGTCCATTTCATAAGTATTCTAATAAAGTGTGTACAAAAAAACGTATTAAAACACGTCTGTAAAACCACAATGAGGACATGACCTATCAAGTAAGTTTTCATAAATCGTTGGGTACAGCGCAAGATAAAACGTCAGAGTAGTTAGAGTAGTAGTTACATTTGCAACATGCACGGGATTTCATTAAGACCTTTTGGGTAATAATGTCTGGTGGGTGAAAAATCCCAAAACATTTTGCTAATTTATATCACCTTTCTGATATCTTGACTTTCTCTTCCGTCACAAAATCTAAAGTTTAGAAATGTCATGTTTTTGGTCATTAAAGTGTACTGCGACTGGATTATCCCTGTCGTTTCTCCTGATTGGACTTTGATGTTCACGAATTCTCTGTTTGAGAGAACGAGAGGTTTTACTTACATAACACAGCCCACGTGGGCATTTAATCATGTAGAT
Source organism: Oncorhynchus kisutch (assembly GCF_002021735.2). Classification (NCBI taxonomy): domain Eukaryota; kingdom Metazoa; phylum Chordata; class Actinopteri; order Salmoniformes; family Salmonidae; genus Oncorhynchus; species Oncorhynchus kisutch. The sequence goes on from NC_034193.2 coordinate 5,792,780, forward strand.
AACATGGGTGGAGGTGTCGTTTATTTTGGAACCGTTTTCCTGTATGTGGGTGGCAGAAATATCCACACTTCATCATATTGTTGCACTGTGCGCAGACTGCATTTACAGCTACCATTCGGAAGAGGGCGTTAACGAGCCTGGCTCATTTTTTTTTGTGTCTGGCAGTTGACATGGACCAATTTGTCACGTAAATTGCGACATCTCCTACGTGGTGGGTTCATAAATTCAGCTGGCAAAACTGGGTCGGATGATACATGCCATCATCTCCCACTTTGCGCGAGTTCAAAGTATTTTTTGATGGTGAACATGTTATGTGTTTTTTATTTTTTTAACTCGTGTTTTCCCTAGTGCCGAATGAATAGCTCCATCCACATATTGCGGAGCCTCTTGGAAATCTATTGCGCATCTCTGCTACTTTTTCTTAGTTAGTCCTCTGTGGAAGTGGTATATACGGCGCAGTCTGAAAAACGGGCTTCTTGGAAGTCCTCTTTTTAATGGCTCGGAGTATTTCTGTCCGTTTATTTTCTGTTCACAGTTGTAAACGGGGTTCCATTTGATTTCTCAATTGACATATCGAGTTAATGAAGACGTTTCGTGTCACATTCAATAGTGAATTTGAGATTAGGGTCAATGTCATTGGGTAATGTCATAAAATCGTCAATATATCAGTTCAGGATTTTATTCAATAATGGATTTTCATTGTTAACAAAAACGTTCTTCAAGTTGACCCATATTAAGTTTAGCATAACTTGAAGAAAATGTGGAACCCATCGATGTTCTATTCGTTATATGCTGAAGCATATTTAGACAGCTCTAGAATTAAGTCCGTTGGTGGGCATTTGTTAGTATATCGGTCTCTCAAATAGTATCTCCATCCAATTGTAGCTAGTTAACCACCGGAGGACAACAACATGCAACAATTCAAGTTGGTTTCCCCCCCACTTGTCCTTGGTGCGCCAGGACCATTCACGGTTGAGTTCGTGTCAATTACCTTGTACCAGTGCACATCGGCTTGATACTGCATGTATATAAAGCCAAGCTATCATTGTTCATTGTGCATATATCCCTTATGTTAAATGTGTTATCGTTTTTTTCCCCATTGTGATCTGCATTGTTGGGAAAGGCCCGTAAAGTAAGCGTTTCACTGTTAATCTACACCTGTTGTTAATGAAGCGTGTGACAATTAAAATGTGATTTCATTGGTTATTATGTGTTTTATTCAGTTCAAAGTTGATATTGGTATCTTAGAAATTAATATCCAAAGGTACCTCAAGACTTTCCCACAAGACGGCCTTTGCGGGACAGGGTGTATCTATAGGTGTAGGTGCTCTCTTTCCTTGTCTCCTAGTGCTCTCTTTCCTTGTCTCCTGCGCTAAGGTGAACGGGAAAACTAGATAGGAAATATCAACTCCCAAGCAGCATATACTCCCAACGCGTTGTTGTTTTCGCCCATCCTGTATTTAACACATCAGTACTTGTGAAGGTGAGGAGACGAGGAGAAGAAACTAGTCTAGAGTTAGAGACTATTGAGACGCACTCTGCCACGGTCAAGTTCAGGTGAGCTGACTGTAGGTTCTGCGTTTGTTTCAGTTCGGGTTTTCTACGGTTAGGTGTGTTTTTAAAGAGGGCTGTTGAAAATATGTCAAACGCTGCGACGTGATCAACAGTGAATTTTAAAATAGTTTTTTTAACTGCTTTGTAGTACAGAAAAAAAGGTGTATTTTAAATTGTAGAGAGAATTTTTAAAAACATCGGACATTCTTAAACTCTTACATTAAGTTATTTCGTCATGGACGAGGCAATGGCAATTATTTTGATATCCATTGTGATGTTTTTGGGATGTTTTCTATTAGGTTTGATTCCACTTTTGATCAAACTTTCTGAGGTAAGTAATTTAATTCTCAACATTATATCTCCTTCTGTTTCTCTTCCTTCTGCAGTTCCCACTGTACTTCCTCCTGAGGTCTCTTCCCCCGATGCCATTCCATCCCCCATTCAATATTAAAATATATATATATATATATATAATATATATAATGTATCAGTATCTTCCAAAATATTGTGATTGCTGCATTTTGTTATCTTAACTATGAAATAATCAAATCAAATGTATTTGTCACACACACATGATTAGCAGATGTATTTGTCACACACACATGGTTAGCAGATGTATTTGTCACACACACATGGTTAGCAGATGTATTTGTCACACACACATGGTTAGCAGATGTATTTGTCACACACACATGGTTAGCAGATGTATTTGTCACACACACATGGTTAGCAGATGTATTTGTCACACACACATGGTTAGCAGATGTATTTGTCACACACACATGGTTAGCAGATGTATTTGTCACACACACATGGTTAGCAGATGTATTTGTCACACACACATGGTTAGCAAATGCTTGTGCTTCTAGTTCTGACCGTGCAGTAATATCCAACGAGTAATCTAACCTAACAATTTCACAACAATTCCCTTATACCCACAAGTGTAAAGGAATGAATAAGAATATATGAACGAGTGATGGTACAGAACGGCATAGGCAAGATGCAGTAGATGGTATAGAGTACAGTATATACATATGAGATGAGTAATGTAGGGTATGTAAACATTATATTAAGTGACATTGTTTAAAGTGGCTAGTGATACATTTAATTACATCAATATGCAGTAGATGGTATAGCGTACAGTATATACATATGAGATGAGTAATGTAGGGTATGAGAACATTATATAAAGTGGCTAGTGATACATTTAATTACATCAAGATGGCAAGTCATGAATAGGCTGCCGACTGGATTCTCTAATCGGTTTGAATGTATGACTTAATAAAGTTATATTGATGCGTAATATAACAGTCTGTTATTATATTGACACATTCATTCTCCCTCCTAGAACAAACAACAGTTGGTCAGTGTGTTTGTAAAATAGTGTGTGTGTGTGTGTGTGTGTCCCTTTCTCTCCCAACAGAAAAGGCTGCAGTTTGTCAGTATTTTTGGGGCAGGCCTGCTCTGTGGTACTGCTCTAGCTATCATCCTCCCAGAGGGGGTGGAACTACTGGAAGAGTCATGGAGAGGTGAGGGGTACCAGACATAATGGGCTTCGGGGAGTAACAGCCCAGGGTACTAACTTATCAAGACATCAGCGACAGCTGGAGCAACAACTCACTGTAGGCTAGATTCCTGTTGAGTTTGTATGGGCGCATAGTTCCTCGAAGGCAGCTATACTCCTGCTAAGGGTTATCTTGCCAACTGTTCATTATGTGTGCAACTGTATGTATTATGGACCTTTTGGGGCGGCAGGTAGCCTAGTGGTTAGAGCGTTGGACCGAAAGGTTGCAAGATCAAATCCCTGAGCTGACATGGTAAAAAATCTGTCATCCTGCCCCTGAACAGGCAGTTAAACCCACTGTTTCCTAGGCCGTCATTGTAAATAAGATTATGTTCTTAACTGACTTGCCTAGTTAAATAAAGATTAAATAAAATACATCAAAAATTGTAAAGGAGAGTATTCAGTAGCCCACCCTGCTCTATAATTCATGTCTCGCCGTCAAACGAAGCCCTACGAAGCAAAGACTGGGCTTGACGCGTGAGTCAGAGGCTGTGTCCGGGGTGTTGGGTTGGCTGTGGTGTGAAACCAGATACTTGTTTATTTCTTTATAAAATAATTCCATCCCGTCATCCCTCGGCTGATTAAAAAAAAAAATATGTCTACTGTTCAAAACAGACTCCGGGGAAAGTTCTGGTATGACGAGTCAAAATACATAAAACCATTCATTAACAAAATGTTTTTAAAAAGCTATGAGGCTGATGTAACATATCAGACCGTTCAGCTTAATATGTTGATGGATGTGTTTCTTCATACTATAAACTAAACAACGTGCACATGGATGAAGGCTATTTGTAGGTCTACATGCCAATGTTCCAAAATGCAATTAGTTGGAAAACACCTTTCTCAAATTTCACCACACACACAGAGACACACACACACACACGACAGCGGTTTCATGTGCCAGATACACTGTATAGAAACCACTAGAATGGTCCATACAGGGGGAAAAAACATGAATTCCACATGTGGAGTGTTCCTAAAGCACATGTTTTTATGTGACCTAATGTGAAGTTTATGTGATCACATGTGGATTTTCTATTTGGGGGGGGGGGGGTACTAATCTTAATATTATGAGTAGGATGATGCCTTTGGCTGCTGGACAATAAAATACAGTTGATTTGAAAACCAATAGAACGTGATTAAAATGCTGGTTTCAACGTCATTAAGTGGTTAAATGATCATTCCTTCAACATTTTTATGGCTAGGTTTGACTAGGCTTGACTAGACTAGGCTTGGCTCGGCATTGCTAGGTTTGACTAGGCTAGGTTTGACTAGGCTAGGTTTGGCTAGGTTTGACTAGGCTAGGTTTGATTAGGCTTCGCTAGGCTAGGTTTGACTAGGCTATGTTTGACTGGGCTAGGTTTGACTAGACTAGGCTTGGCTAGGTTTGACTAGACTAGGCTTGGCTAGGTTTGACTAGACTAGGATTGGCTAGGTTTGGCTTGGCTAGGTTTGACTTGGCTAGGTTTGGCTAGGCTAGGCTTGGCTAGGTTTGTCACGGTTAGGCTTGGCTAGGTTTGTCACGGTTAGGCTTGGCTAGGTTTGTCACGGTTAGGCTTGGCTAGGTTTGTCACGGTTAGGCTTGGCTAGGTTTGACTAGGTTAGGCTTGGCTAGGTTTGACTAGGTTAGGCTTGGCTAGGTTTGACTAGGTTAGGCTTGGCTAGGTTTGACTAGATTAGGCTTGGCTAGGTTTGACTAGATTAGGCTTGGCTAGGTTTGACTAGGCTAGGCTTGGCTAGGTTTGACTAGGCTAGGTTTGACTAGGCTAGGTTTGACTAGGCTTGGCTAGGTTTGACTAGGCTAGGTTTGACTAGGCTTGGCTAGGTTTGACTAGGCTAGGTTTGACTAGGTTTGACTAGGCTTGGTTAGGCTATGCTAGGTTTTACTAGCCTAGATTAGGCTTGGCTAGGTTTGACTAGGCTAGGCTTGGCTAGGTTTGACTATGCTAGGTTTGACTAGGCTAGGTTTGACTAGGCTAGGTTTGACTAGGCTTGGCTACATTTGACTAGCCTAGGTTTGACTGGGCTAGGCTAGGTTTGACTAGGCTTGGCTAGGCTAGGTTTGACTAGGCTTGGCTAGGCTTGGCTAGGCTAGGTTTGACTAGGCTTGGCTAGGCTTGGTTAGGCTAGGCTAGGTTTTACTAGCCTAGGTTTGGCTAGGCTAGGCTACATTTGACTAGCCTAGGTTTGACTGGACTAGCCTAGGTTTGACTAGGCTAGGCTTGGCTAGGTTTGACTAGGCTTGGCTACTTTGAAACAAGGTAACGCATGCTTCATAAAATTATATAAAAACAGTTTTAAACAATAAAGTTGATGGTTAAATCATTTCAAAATGCTGAGCGCCTCCATTCAGATTCAAGATGGGGGATGTGCATTAGGCACCGTCCTTCTCTTTCTGATCTTGGGACCATTTGATCTGAACGAACCGTGTCTCCAGTATGTCGACAGAATCACTCCTTTAGACGTTAAAGTTGATCGTCCTTCATTATATTTGTAAAAACATAACTGTTTTTTTTTTGCCTATATTTATGTTATTAAAAGTCTCAATAAAATTTGGCTACATTTTCTGGAGCCCTTCTTATGTCAGTATTGGTTTGGATATGAGGCTGTAGCCAATATGTATATCACCTACACTTTGACAATTGAAATCTACACGGAGTGTATAAAACATTAAGGAACACATTCCTAATATTTAGTTGCCCCTTGCTTCTTTAACCTGTCTCCTCCCCTTCATCTACACTGATTAAAGTGGATTTAACAGAGTGACATCAATAAGGGATGAAAGCTTTCACCTGGATTCACCTGGTCAGTCTGTGTCATGGAAAGAGCAGGTGTTCTTAATGTTTTGTATTTGTTCCTAATGTTGTTGTTTTTTTCAACTTGTCCTGCACAAGAGGACAAGCTTTAATGTCGAGCCCTGAAAGGGCCTCGAATGAAGGGCATTTCAGGATAAATCGGCCATTGAAATGAAAATCACCTTGGTGACCTAATTTATGCCTCTATTTAGCCAAGCATGTGTAGCAGATGTGAAATCCCTACATCCTTGGTTATAGCTCAGCTCGGGCAGTCAGGGAAAGAAGATATACTGTTGTTACATCATCAACAACATTTCCAAGCTATTCACACAATGAATCTATGGATTGGTACTGTAGAATCTAGATACACCGCGGAAAAGCTTTCGGGTTGAGGATGAGTGCACCTGTTTGATAAATGTCAGTGTTTTATTAAAACATTCCTCTCTGTATTCTCTCCCCAGTCTCCTGCTCTGTGGCCCCAGCCAATAAGAATGACAGTGACGGTGGGGTCGGAGGTCAGCTCCAGGAGATGGGCTCCTCCTCTAAAGGTCTCCCAGCACGGTTCTTCATCGGGGTCTCCCTGGTTCTAGGGTTCATCCTCATGTTCCTGGTGGATCAGATCAGTAGCTACTGCTCCATACATGGTCAGTTATGCTCCGGGGTGAAGACCTAGCCCCTCCCTCTATTAGCATTAGCCTGTCCTATTGAAAACACACTGTGAAGATGCTAACTTCCCTAGCGTTAATTGGGCTAGTGTCATTAGACTCATTGAAAACCTCCTCAGGGGGTGACATTTCCCCTATGCACAGATCTAGGTACAGCTTCCTCCCCCCAATAATACCTTAACCATTAGTGGGAAAATGCTAAACTGATCCAAAATCAGTGTCTGGGGGCAACTTCACGTTACTCCAATGAGTTACTACTTCATATACTGTAGCATCCTATCTCCAGCTTACATGGTCAGTTAGATCATATGGAAAGGAAAGCCCTGCTGCCATGAAATTATAGATTTTCTTAGGTTCGTGGTGACCAAAAGTAATCCGTTATATAGAAAATAAGGAAGGTCTGCACTCAGGAATTGTCTTAAATAAATAGGAAAATGTTCTCCCATTTTTTTCAGGACAAGTTACTTCGTATAACATTATTCTCTAACCTGGTCCCAGATCTGTTTTTGCTGTGTTGCATGGTAATTGTTTGGCATGACAATGACCATACAAGTTGGCGAGACTGATCTGGAAGCACCTTGGCTATACGTTCTCCACATCTTCTCCTTGTTTCACTCATCTCCAAACCTCCTAGGACTCTAAACATCTTCAAACTTCACCAAACCTCTCCACCAAAACCTTTCTAAACATCTTTGAACCTCTCCACCAAAACCTCTCTAAACATCTTCAGACCTCACCAAACCTCTCCACCAAACCAAACCTCTTCAGACTTCCTATCCTAACCTCCCCTCCAAACCTCCCCTCCAAACCTCCTCTCCAAACCTCCCCTTCAAATTCTCCCCTTCAAACCTCCCCTCCAAACCTCCCCTCCAAACCTCTCCTTCAAACCTCCCCAAACCTCCTCTCCAAACCTCCCCTTCAAACCTCCCCTTCAAACCTCCCCTCCAAACCTCCCCTTCAAACCTCCCCAAACCTCCTCTCCAAATCTCCCCTTCAAACCTCCCCTTCAAACCTCCCCTTCAAACCTCCCCTTCAAACCTCCCCTTCAAACCTCCCCTCCAAACCTCCCCTTCAAACCTCCCCAAACCTCCTCTCCAAATCTCCCCTTCAAACCTCCCCTTCAAACCTCCCCTCCAAACCTCCCCTTCAAACCTCCCCTTCAAACCTCCCCTTCAAACCTCCCCTCCAAACCTCCCCTTCAAACCTCCCCAAACCTCCTCTCCAAACCTCCCCTTCAAACCTCCCCTCCAAACCTCCCCTTCAAACCTCCCCAAACCTCCCCAAACCTCCCCTCCAAACCTCCCCTCCAAACCTCCCCTTCAAACCTCCCCTCCAAACCTCCCCTTCAAACCTCCCCAAACCTCCCCTTCAAACCTCCCCTTCAAACCTCCCCTTCAAACCTCCCCTCCAAACCTCCCCTTCAAACCTCCCCTTCAAACCTCCCCAAACCTCCTCTCCAAACCTCTTCAGACTTCCTATCCTAATCTCTCCTTCAAACCTCCCCTCCAAACCTCCTCTCCAAACGTTTGTCTCTGTGCTAGCATTCGGCATGTCCACAAAACTGTTGCTAACAGTTGGTTGATTGTGTTGTCATTCTAGATCAACGTACTGGAACATCCAACACGACCACTATCACAGCTACAGTAGGACTGGTGATCCATGCTGCTGGTAGGGAACACACACACACACATTCACACTAAGTTATCATATGTGACTAAGGTTTCATAAATCCGTTTTGAGCTTGTTGTTGGGTCCAAAAGAGATGAAAGGCTTCATTGCCTCTGGGTTGTGCTGTTCACTAATCTGTATCATTTTACAAGCCAGGGAAATCCACAACCCAGAAGTCTTTGAGCCGATCTTAACTTCCTCTTTTAAAAATGGTTTTACAAAGTGTCTACTCATAGTGTCTAATGGGCTGTAGGTCTACTCATTGTGTCTAATGGGCTGTAGGTCTACTCATAGTATCTAATGGACTGTAGGTCTACTCATCGTATCTAATGGACTGTAGGTCTACTCATAGTGTCTAATGGACTGTAGGTGTACTCATAGTGTCCTGTAGGTCTACTCATAGTGTCTAATGGACTGTAGGTCTACTCATAGTGTCTAATGGACTGTAGGTCTACTCATAGTGTCTAATGGACTGTAGGTCTACTCATAGTGTCTAATGGGCTGTAGGTCTACTCATAGTGTCCTGTAGGTCTACTCATAGTGTCTAATGGACTGTAGGTCTACTCATAGTGTCTAATGGACTGTAGGTCTACTCATAGTGTCCTGTAGGTCTACTCATAGTGTCTACTCATAGTGTCTAATGGACTGTAGGTCTACTCATAGTGTCCTGTAGGTCTACTCATAGTGTCTAATGGACTGTAGGTCTACTCATAGTGTCTAATGGACTGTAGGTCTACTCATAGTGTCTTATGGACTGTCGGTCTACTCATAGTGTCTAATGGACTGTCGGTCTACTCATAGTGTCTAATGGACTGTAGGTCTACTCATAGTGTCTTATGGACTGTCGGTCTACTCATAGTGTCTAATGGACTGTCGGTCTACTCATAGTGTCTAATGGACTGTAGGTCTACTCATAGTGTCTAATGGACTGTAGGTCTACTCATAGTGTCTAATGGACTGTAGGTCTACTCATAGTGTCCTGTAGGTCTACTCATAGTGTCTTATGTACTGTAGGTCTACTCATAGTGTCTACTCATAGTGTCTAATGGACTGTAGGTCTACTCATAGTGTCTAATGGGCTGTAGGTCTACTCATAGTGTCTAATGGACTGTAGGTCTACTCATAGTGTCTACTCATAGTGTCTAATGGACTGTAGGTCTACTCATAGTGTTCTGTAGGTCTACTCATAGTGTCTAATGGACTGTAGGTCTACTCATAGTGTTCTGTAGGTCTACTCACAGTGTCTAATGGACTGTAGGTCTACTCATAGTGTCCTGTAGGTCTACTCATAGTATCTTATGGACTGTATGTCTACTCATAGTGTCTACTCATAGTGTCTAATGGACTGTAGGTCTACTCATAGTGTCCTGTAGGTCTACTCATAGTGTATGATGGACTGTAGGTCTACTCATAGTGTCTGATGGACTGTAGGTCTACTCATAGTGTCTGATGGACTGTAGGTCTACTCATAGTGTCTGATGGACTGTAGGTGTACTCATAGTGTCTAATGGACTGTAGGTCTACTCATAGTGTCCTGTAGGTCTACTCATAGTGTCCTGTAGGTCTACTCATAGTGTCTAATGGACTGTAGGTCTACTCATAGTGTCCTGTAGGTCTATTCATAGTGTCTACTCATAGTGTCTAATGGACTGTAGGTCTACTCATAGTGTCTAATGGACTGTAGGTCTACTCATAGTATCTAATGGACTGTAGGTCTACTCATAGTGTCTAATGGACTGTAGGTCTACTCATAGTGTCTACTCATAGTGTCTAATGGACTGTAGGTCTACTCATAGTGTCTTATGGACTGTAGGTCTACTCATAGTGTCTTATGGACTGTATGTCTACTCATAGTGTCTAATGGACTGTAGGTCTACTCATAGTGTCTACTCATAGTGTCTAATGGACTGTAGGTCTACTCATAGTGTCTAATGGACTGTAGGTCTACTCATAGTGTCTACTCATAGTGTCTAATGGACTGTAGGTCTACTCATAGTGTCTAATGGACTGTAGGTCTACTCATAGTGTCTAATGGACTGTAGGTCTACTCATAGTGTCTACTCATAGTGTCTAATGGACTGTAGGTCTACTCATAGTGTCTAATGGACTGTAGGTCTACTCATAGTGTCCTGTAGGTCTACTCATAGTGTATGATGGACTGTAGGTCTACTCATAGTGTCTGATGGACTGTAGGTCTACTCATAGTGTCTGATGGACTGTAGGTCTACTCATAGTGTCTGATGGACTGTAGGTGTACTCATAGTGTCTAATGGACTGTAGGTCTACTCATAGTGTCCTGTAGGTCTACTCATAGTGTCCTGTAGGTCTACTCATAGTGTCTAATGGACTGTAGGTCTACTCATAGTGTCCTGTAGGTCTATTCATAGTGTCTACTCATAGTGTCTAATGGACTGTAGGTCTACTCATAGTGTCTAATGGACTGTAGGTCTACTCATAGTATCTAATGGACTGTAGGTCTACTCATAGTGTCTAATGGACTGTAGGTCTACTCATAGTGTCTACTCATAGTGTCTAATGGACTGTAGGTCTACTCATAGTGTCTTATGGACTGTAGGTCTACTCATAGTGTCTTATGGACTGTATGTCTACTCATAGTGTCTAATGGACTGTAGGTCTACTCATAGTGTCTACTCATAGTGTCTAATGGACTGTAGGTCTACTCATAGTGTCTAATGGACTGTAGGTCTACTCATAGTGTCTACTCATAGTGTCTAATGGACTGTAGGTCTACTCATAGTGTCTAATGGACTGTAGGTCTACTCATAGTGTCTAATGGACTGTAGGTCTACTCATAGTGTCTACTCATAGTGTCTAATGGACTGTAGGTCTACTCATAGTGTCTAATGGACTGTAGGTCTACTCATAGTGTCTAATGGACTGTATTTTAGTGGTGGTATTCTACATGTTGTATTGTAGTGGTGGTATTATGCATGTTGTATTGTAGTGGTGGTATTATACATGTTGTATTGTAGTGGTGGTAGTATACATGTTGTATTGTAGTGGTGGTGGTAGTATACATGTTGTATTGTAGTGGTGGTGGTAGTATACATGTTGTATTGTAGTGGTGGTAGTATACATGTTGTATTGTAGTGGTGGTATTATACATGTTGTATTGTAGTGGTGGTATTATACATGTTGTATTGTAGTGGTGGTATTATACATGTTGTATTGTAGTGGTGGTGGTAGTATACATGTTGTATTGTAGTGGTGGTAGTATACATGTTGTATTGTAGTGGTGGTATTATACATGTTGTATTGTAGTGGTGGTATTATACATGTTGTATTGTAGTGGTGGTATTATACATGTTGTATTGTAGATATGTAGTGGTGTAATAATGTTGTACTGTTTAATCTTTAGTGTTATATGTAATGTAAATGCCTTAATGTGTTTGGACTCCAGGAAGAGTAGGCAGCAGCTGATGGGGATCCCTAATGAATACAAATATTCATCACAAAGGCAGTCATTAGTATCTCGTAGTGTTGTGTGTTTGTGTGTACACTGTGTAGTGTTTGTGTGTGTTTTATAGTGATCATATTGCCTGCCTGTAGTACCTTTGTGTGTGTGTGTGTGTGTGTGTGTGTGTGTGTGTGTGTGTGTGTGTTGTAGTAATATTGTTTCTTCTCCTCTCTCCCCAGCTGACGGTGTAGTTTTAGGTGTTGCCGCGGTTTCCTCCAAGGTCACAGTTCAACTGGTGGTCTTTCTAGCTGTCATTCTGCACAAGGTGAGACTCCACTGGATTAACCAGCCTCTAACAGGAAGTTACATCACAATATTGGACAACAGGACAGCTACTAACAGGAAGTTACATCACAATATTGGACAACAGGACAGCTTCTAACAGGAAGTGACATAACAATATTGTACAGCTTCTAACAGGAAGTTACATCACAATATTGGACAACAGTACAGCTTCTAATAGGAAGTGACATAACAATATTGTACAGCTTCTAACAGGAAGTTACATCACAATATTGGACAACAGGACAGGTTCTACTAGGAAGTGACATAACAATATTGGACAGCTTCTAACAGGAAGTTGCATTTTACAATATTGGTCAACAGGACAGCTTCTAACAGGAAGTTACATCACAATAAGACATCTTGATTGTTTTGACTCCTCAAGCCCTCTCTCAGTTCAATGTACTCTCTCCTTCCTCTCCATATTTGATCTAACATTCACCCTCCCTCCCTCCCTCAGGCTCCTGCAGCATTTGGCCTTGCCACCTTTCTGTTGCGCGCAGGTTTAGAGAAGAGGCAGATTCAGAAGCATCTATTGGTGTTCTCTGCTGCAGCACCTGTACTCTCCATCATTACATATTTTATCCTGAACGCGGTGAGAAGAAGCAACAAACTACTTTTTAGTGACAGTTATCTGAAAAGTTATTTGATAACCAACAGTAAAAGTTATCTGAAGGTTATTTTGTAATGTTGATATTAAGTCTCAGTGTGTTGTGTGTTTCTTCCTCCTACTGCAGAGTGGAGGTTCAGCCCAGCGTCGTCTGAGCGCTACAGGTGTTGGGATGCTGTTCTCAGCCGGAACGTTCCTCTATGTAGCTACGGTTCATGTACTACCAGAGGTCAGCTCCAGGGGGCAGCAGCAGAGCTTTGTAAATGTAATCTCTGGGACCGGTCACCTCCACGGGACTGGGACTGGGCACCTCCACGGGACTGGGACTGGGCACCTCCATGGGACTGGGACTGGGACCGGGCACCTCCACGGGACTGGGACTGGGCAGCAGCAGAGCTCTCCCCACCTCCACGGGACTGGGACTGGGCACCAGCAGAGCTCTCCCCACCTTCACGGGACTGGGACTGGGCACCTCCATGGGACTGGGACTGGGCACCAGCAGAGCTCTCCCCACCTCCACGGGACTGGGACTGGGCAGCAGCAGAGCTCTCCCCACCTCCACGGGACTGGAACTGGGCACCTCCACGGGACTGGGACTGGGACTTGGCAGCAGCAGAGCTCTCCCCACCTCCACGGGACTGGGACTGGGCAGCAGGGGGACCTGGGGGTCCTGGAGAGCCTCACGCTGATACTAGGAGCAGGACTACCTGTGTTACTGGCCCTGGGACTACATGATGACTAGTCTTGTGAATCGACACTATCCTGCCAAGTCTCCTTCGTCACTCAAAGGAACATTGGGAATGAATGTGAAGGAAGCCTGAAAATCGAGACTACACTACGACTGACAAGTTAACGCAAAGAAAGACACCACATGATACCAAGCACACATTCTTACATAGAGATCATTGAGGGTGTTTCCGTGCCAGATGCAGTGTGTATCAGTGTCTTTCTCTGAAAGGTCAAGGAGTTACTGATACTGTTACTGACATGGGTTTGAACATACAACAAGTAGGAACAGAGTGTGTGTGTGTGTGTGTGTGTGTGTGTGTGTGTGTGTGTGTGTGTGTGTGTGTGTGTGTGTGTGTGTGTGTGTGTGTGTGTGTGTGTGTGTGTGTGTGTGTGTGTGTGTGTGTGTGTGTGTGTGTGTGTCATGCAAAATAGTGGGATCAGAGCGAGAGACAGAGTGATGTGTGTTTGTCAGAGACTTGTGTATTTGTGTCGAGCTTTTGTAATTGTTTCTCTTGCCAAGTTCAATCTCAGCGGGGACATTCTGTTGAGTTTGTCTGAAAGAGCAAAGAACATTTCCTGTAAGTGGATAACTCTTTCCTGTTTCCTCATATTTGGCCTTTTGTGCCTCCACTGAACAATTTTTTTATATTTTTTATGATAAGACGAAATCCAAACTAGATCAGATTTGAATCAAATGGCATAATATTTCATCTTTTGTCATGTGTAAGAAAGGTTTTTGTCTGGGGGTATGTTAGGTACTGAAATATTCAGGCCAGGTTGTGAAAAGCCATCTTCATAAACATTGGATGGTTGCCATAACACTAAATGAACCACAGTGATGATTATTGATTTTTAAATTTTGTATTGGATGTGATCATCTTTTTTTAGATTTGATAATAATTGGTTTACATGAAATATTCAGTAAAACACCCCGCTGACAAACCACAGCTCAGTGGACCTTCCAAACGGACCAGTGACCATATCAAGAAGAGACTAACACATTTCCACATTGTTTACGATAGCCAGGACAATGTTGTCTGGCTACCAGTCTGTTTAGATAGCATTCCACTCCTTGCCAATCTGTCACATGCTAAACATCTTTTGGCATATGATACAGAGTACCATGAGTGAAATATTATCCAAACAGACTGGAGGTATATTACCTAAACAGACTGGTACCCAGGCTAGAGGAATGTTATCTAAACAGACTGGTACCCAGGCTAGAGGAATGTTATCTAAACAGACTGGTACACAGGCTAGAGGAATGTTATCTAAACAGACTGGTACCCAGGCTAGAGGAATGTTATCTAAACAGACTGGTACCCAGGCTAGAGGAATGTTATCTAAACAGACTGGTACCCAGGCTAGAGGAATGTTATCTAAACAGACTGGTACCCAGGCTAGAGGAATGTTATCTAAACAGACTGGTACCCAGGCTAGAGGAATGTTATCTAAACAGACTGGTACCCAGGCTAGAGGAATGTTATCTAAACAGACTGGTACCCAGGCTAGAGGAATGTTATCTAAACAGACTGGTACACAGGCTAGAGGAATGTTATCTAAACAGACTGGTACACAGGCTAGAGGAATGTTATCTAAACAGACTGGTACACAGGCTAGAGGAATGTTATCTAAACAGACTGGTACCCAGGCTAGAGGAATGTTATCTAAACAGACTGGTACCCAGGCTAGAGGAATGTTATCTAAACAGACTGGTACCCAGGCTAGAGGAATGTTATCTAAACAGACTGGTACCCAGGCTAGAGGAATGTTATCTAAACAGACTGGTACCCAGGCTAGAGGAATGTTATCTAAACAGACTGGTACCCAGGCTAGAGGAATGTTATCTAAACAGACTGGTACCCAGGCTAGAGGAATGTTATCTAAACAGACTGGTACCCAGGCTAGAGGAATGTTATCTAAACAGACTGGTACCCAGGCTAGAGGAATGTTATCTAAACAGACTGGTACCCAGGCTAGAGGAATGTTATCTAAACAGACTGGTACCCAGGCTAGAGGAATGTTATCTAAACAGACTGGTACCCAGGCTAGAGGAATGTTATCTAAACAGACTGGTACCCAGGCTAGAGGAATGTTATCTAAACAGACTGGTACACAGGCTAGAGGAATGTTATCTAAACAGACTGGTACCCAGGCTAGAGGAATGTTATCTAAACAGACTGGTACCCAGGCTAGAGGAATGTTATCTAAACAGACTGGTACCCAGGCTAGAGGAATGTTATCTAAACAGACTGGTACCCAGGCTAGAGGAATGTTATCTAAACAGACTGGTACCCAGGCTAGAGGAATGTTATCTAAACAGATTGGTACCCAGGCTAGAGGAATGTTATCTAAACAGACTGGTACCCAGGCTAGAGGAATGTTATCTAAACAGACTGGTACCCAGGCTAGAGGAATGTTATCTAAACAGATTGGTACCCAGGCTAGAGGAATGTTATCTAAACAGACTGGTACACAGGCTAGAGGAATGTTATCTAAACAGACTGGTACCCAGGCTAGAGGAATGTTATCTAAACAGACTGGTACCCAGGCTAGAGGAATGTTATCTAAACAGATTGGTACCCAGGCTAGAGGAATGTTATCTAAACAGACTGGTACCCAGGCTAGAGGAATGTTATCTAAACAGACTGGTACCCAGGCTAGAGGAATGTTATCTAAACAGACTGGTACCCAGGCTAGAGGAATGTTATCTAAACAGACTGGTACCCAGGCTAGAGGAATGTTATCTAAACAGACTGGTACACAGGCTAGAGGAATGTTATCTAAACAGACTGGTACACAGGCTAGAGGAATGTTATCTAAACAGACTGGAACCCAGGCTAGAGGAATGTTATCTAAACAGACTGGTACACAGGCTAGAGGAATGTTATCTAAACAGACTGGTACACAGGCTAGAGGAATGTTATCTAAACAGACTGGAACCCAGGCTAGAGGAATGTTATCTAAACAGACTGGTACACAGGCTAGAGGAATGTTATCTAAACAGACTGGTACCCAGGCTAGAGGAAAACAACTTTTTATCAATACTTTATCATAACTATCCCTGAAAATAATATATAAAATAGCATGACATGTAAATTGTTGATAATAAAGCTAGATTGTTTTTGAATATGTCTGTTCTATTCCGATGTGAGATTTTGCTGTCACTAGCTGTCACCGACAGCTTGTACTGTCACAGGTCAGGGACAATACCACGTCACAGTACTGTTACCAAGAGGTTCTGCACTAGTCGGACGACACAGCATTAAGAGCTGTTCTGTAACAGGACAGCAGAGATCACATTTACACAAGAAAATCTTTATTAAAAGATGTAACAAAAAATACATTTTCAGGATCTAGATGTTACAACAACAAATAAATCACTAGAGAAATACTGGAATAAAGTGTATAAACATTTCCTGAGCAACTATACAATAATAAATACAAACTCTATATCTGAAAAATGATCTTGAAAAAAACGATCCCATTTAAACTACAGTAAAAATGTACAGTAGAACTACAGTATAAATACAGTATAAATACAGTATAAATACAGAAATACAGTATAAATACAGTATAAATACAGAAATACAGTATAAATACAGTATAACTACAGAAATACAGTATAAATACAGTATAAATACAGAAATACAGTATAAATACAGTATAAATACAGAAATACAGTATAAATACAGTATAAATACAGAAATACAGTATAAATACAGTATAAATACAGAAATACAGTATAAATACAGAAATACAGTATAAATACAGAAATACAGTATAAATACAGTATAAATACAGAAATACAGTATAAATACAGTATAAATACAGAAATACAGTATAAATACAGTATAACTACAGAAATACAGTAGAACTACAGTATAACTACAGAAATACAGTATAACTACAGTATAACTACAGAAATACAGTAGAACTACAGTATAACTACAGAAATACAGTAGAACTACAGTATAACTACAGAAATACAGTAGAACTACAGTAGAACTACAGAAATACAGTATAAATACAGAAATACAATACAACTACAGTAGAACTACAGAAATACAGTAGAACTACAGTATAACTACAGAAATACAGTAGAACTACAGTATAACTACAGAAATACAGTAGAACTACAGTATAACTACAGAAATACAGTAGAACTACAGTAGAACTACAGAAATACAGTAGAACTACAGTAGAACTACAGAAATACAGTAGAACTACAGTAGAACTACAGTATAACTACAGAAATACAGTAGAACTACAGTATAACTACAGAAATACAGTACAACTACAGTAGAACTACAGTACATATTTACTATACCATAACTATTCCCAGAGACAGTATATTTTATGTGTGTAGTTAAATCTAGTTCCGGCCTACATTCAAGACCAGGATTGTCTGCAAGTCAAATTGATATCAGCAAGTTACCTAAACTAGTCTAAGCTAATTCTTCCCTTACACAGCAATACAAACATGTTGCAGAATACCTCAATAGATCTGTTGTTTCAGAAGTAGCACCTCGTATTTACTTGCCAATGGAAGAACGACAAGAATCCCAGGTATTAACATAACAAACATGAATGTAGCAAAACAGCCCAGGCCATTTACAAGCTTTGTTGTAGCTCATATCTGGACCGGGCCCTATCAATTTGTACTCTTCTCTTAGTATTTGTGTGTAGTGGTTTGTAATACTACTCTTAGTATTTGTGTGTAGTGGTTTGTAATTACTACTCTTAGTATTTGTGTGTAGTGGTTTGTAATATGACTCTTAGTATTTGTGTGTAGTGGTTTGTAATACTGTACGATTCTTAGTATTTGTGTGTAGTGGTTTGTAATACTACTCTTAGTATTTGTGTGTAGTGGTTTGTAATTACTACTCTTAGTATTTGTGTGTAGTGGTTTGTAATACTACTCTTAGTATTTGTGTGTAGTGGTTTGTAATACTACTCTTAGTATTTGTGTGTAGTGGTTTGTAATACTACTCTTAGTATTTGTGTGTAGTGGTTTGTAATACTACTCTTAGTATTTGTGTGTAGTGGTTTGTAATACTACTCTTAGTATTTGTGTGTAGTGGTTTGTAATACTACTCTTAGTATTTGTGTGTAGTGGTTTGTAATACTACTCTTAGTATTTGTGTGTAGTGGTTTGTAATTACTACTCTTAGTATTTGTGTGTAGTGGTTTGTAATACATCTCTTTAGTGTTTGTGTGTCGTGCTGAATGTTCACATTTTTCCACGGTCCAGCAGGGAGGCAGCTAGCTGAGCCTGCAGAGCCATCTGGTGGAAAGTCCTGCCGTCCGTCGCCTCCCTCACCTTCTCCCTCATATGGAAGGAGGCGCGAGCCACTCTACGAGCCTCCTCCTGCACCTCCTCTCTCTGCCTCTGCAGACGCTCCCTCCGACGCTCCTTCAAATCAAAATCAAACTTTTATTTCATGTACATTTAAAAATCGCTGAGACACTTTACAGTAAAATAATTGAACGTCTGTCCCAAATGGAACCCGGTTCCCTCCAAATGGAACCCGGTTCCCTCCAAATGGAACCCGGTTCCCTCCAAATGGAACCCGGTTCCCTCCAAATGGAACCCGGTTCCCTCCAAATTAAATAAAAGTACCCCTCCCCAACACCACACACCCTACCACACACACTTTTCCTCCAACACCACACACACACACACCTTCTCCAACACCACACACACTTTTTCCCCAACACCACACACACACACACACACCTTCTCCAACACCACACACACCTTCCCCAATACCACACACACCTTCCCCAATACCACACACCCTACCACACACAATTTCCCTCAACACCACACACACACCTTCTCCAACACCACACACACCTTCTCCAACACCACACACCCCTCCCCAACACCACACACACCTTCTCCAACACCACACACACCTTCTCCAACACCACACACACCTTCTCCAACACCACACACACCTTCCCAACACCACACACACCTTCTCCAACACCACACACACCTTCTCCAACACCACACACACCTTCTCCAACACCACACACACCTTCTCCAACACCACACACACCTTCTCCAACACCACACACACCTTCTCCAACACCACACACACACCTTCCCCAAACACCACACACACACCTTCTCCAACACCACACACACACCTTCCCCAAACACCACACACACACCTTCTCCAACACCACACACACCTTCTCCAACACCACACACACCTTCTCCAACACCACACACACCTTCTCCAACACCACACACACCTTCTCCAACACCACACACACCTTCCCCAACACCACACACACCTTCCCCAACACCACACACCTTCCCCAATACCACACACCTTCCCCAACACCACACACACCTTCTCCAACACCACACACACCTTCTCCAACACCACACACACCTTCCCCAACACCACACACCTTCCCCAACACCACACACACCTTCTCCAACACCACACGTCTTCTCCAACACCACACACTCCTTCCCCAACACCACACACTCCTTCTCCAACACCACACACACCTTCCCCAACACCACACACACCTTCTCCAATACCCCCCCCCCCCTAACACCACACCTTCAGGGAGAGGCAGCATTCTCTCAGCTGCTTCTCAGTCTCCTCCTCTCTCTGTACACTGTCTAGGAGGCGCTGGTGGCAGAGGAGTCTCTCTATGTTTTCCTGCTGTGCCCGCTGTGCCCTGCTCCTCCTCTGGGTGTGAGCGTTCTGGCTTGCCTGCTCCATACGACGCTGACTCAGCTGGGCCAGTACCTGGACAAATACAATAGAACGTTATTGTCCGATGTGAGTTGTGTAGGGTTTAAGTGTCTTGCTCGAGCACAACGGCATCAAGTGGCACCTGAGATTCTAATGTCAGTAACCCTCCAGTTGCAGGCTCAATCCTGTCAGATTGTCTCAGCATCACTGGGATTCTGACCCTATATAGCCCCCCTCCCCTCCCCATCTCTCTGCAAAATGTAAAGGGGTTCCCAGGCCTAATATTTAAACTGAGGAAATGTGATCATAATGATTATTTTAGAGATCCACCCTGGACAAGCTAGTAAAGGTCCTAATAAAAAGGCCCCATCCTGCTGAGGTGAGATGCTGGACAGGCTAGTAAAGGTGAGATGCTGGACAGGCTAGTAAAGGTGAGATGCTGGACAGGCTAGTAAAGGTGAGATGCTGGACAGAATAGTAAAGGTGAGATGCTGGACAGGCTAGTAAAGGTGAGATGCTGGGCAGGCTAGTAAAGGTGAGATGCTGGACAGGCTAGTAAAGGTGAGATGCTGGACAGGCTAGTAAAGGTGAGATGCTGGACAGGCTAGTAAAGATGAGATGCTGGACAGGCTAGTAAAGGTGAGATGCTGGACAGGCTAGTAAAGGTGAGATGCTGGACAGGCTAGTAAAGATGAGGTGCTGGACAGGCTAGTAAAGGTGAGATGCTGGACAGGCTAGTAAAGGTGAGATGCTGGACAGAATAGTAAAGGTGAGATGCTGGACAGGCTAGTAAAGGTGAGATGCTGGACAGGCTAGTAAAAGTGAGATGCTGGACAGGCTAGTAAAGGTGAGATGCTGGACAGAATAGTAAAAGTGAGATGCTGGACAGAATAGTAAAGGTGAGATGCTGGACAGGCTAGTAAAGGTGAGATGCTGGACAGGCTAGTAAAGGTGAGATGCTGGACAGGCTAGTAAAGGTGAGATGCTGGACAGAATAGCAAAGGTGAGATGCTGGACAGGCTAGTAAAGGTGAGATGCTGGACAGGCTAGTAAATGTGAGATGCTGGACAGGCTAGTAAAGGTGAGCTGCTGGACAGGCTAGTAAAGGTGAGCTGCTGGACAGGCTAGCAAAGGTGAGATGCTGGACAGGCTAGTAAAGGTGAGATGCTGGACAGGCTAGCAAAGGTGAGATGCTGGACAGGCTAGTAAATCAAATCAAATCAATTTATATAGCCCTTCTTACATCAGCTGATGTCACAAAGTGTTGTACAGAAACCCAGCCTAAAACCCCAAACAGCAAGCAATGCAGGTGTAGAAGCACGGTGGCTAGGGAAAACTCCCTAGAAAGGCCAGAACCTAGGAAGAGAGGAACCAGGCTATGAGGGGTGGCCAGTCCTCTTCTGGCTGTGCCGGGTGGAGATTATAACAGAACATGGCCAAGATGTTCAAATGTTCATAGATGACCAGCATGGTCAAATAATAATAATCACAGTAGTTGTCGAGGGTGCAGCAAGTCAGCAGTCAGGAGTAAATGTCAGTTGGCTTTTCATAGCCGATCATTAATAGTATCTCTACCGCTCCTGCTGTCTCTAGAGAGTTGGTAGTCTTGTCCCATGTGGTCACGCCTCAAGCACTGCAGTGCCTTAGACCGCTGCGCCACTCAGGGGGCCCCATGTCACTTATTTGGAGCAACTCCTGTAGAAAGAAGCACCTTGCCTGCTGGATATAAAACAAGCTACAGCGTTCCCAAAGCACTGGGAAGTCTTGAACGGTCCAGAGCTTCTCTGGTGTTATGTGATCACATTGGGCTGGTTAGTTAAAAACCGAAATAAACAGGAATCCTCTGTTCTCCCCGTTCCAGTTGTTTATGTTTACAATTAAATGTATCACGCTAGAATGTTAACAATCACATTTATGAATGAAATGTTTTCCTATCAGTCTAATTTGCATAAACATTGTGATTGGAAGATGGCAGTGTAGGTTATTAATTGATCTCCTTGAGCTCATTAATGATACAATTTTTCATAATTGAAGACTGCTGAAAGGCCAGTCTTTTTGTCAATGACAAGGAGTGGAATGTTAGCTGAAGAGAACAGTACTCTGGCTATTATAGTATGCCAGGGACTGTGGAAATGTGTGTGCTCACTTTCCAGTATTGTTTATGGCATGTATTATAGTGTACAGTTGTGTGTAGGGTTTACGTATATCTGTGTGATGTCCTTGCCTCTTTCTCTCTGAGCTGCTGTTGGCTGTGCCAGGAGGCTCGGAGCTGGGCCCTCTGGATCTGCTCCTCCTCCCTGGCCGATCTCTCCTGCAGCTCCCTGAGGCGCAACGCCACTGCCTGGGCCCTCTTCTCCCAGGAGCGCTGCAGTTTCTCCTCCAGGGCACTCCTCATCAGCGCCTCCTCCTCCTCCATCTGCTGCTGCACCTCCCTCTTCAGGAGGAGGCATCTGAGATGCTCCCCCTGGTTCTCTTGTTGGAGCCTCTTCCTCTCCCTCCTCTCTCGGATCACCCTGCTCCTCCTGGCCCTCTGCTCCTTCTCCTGCGATAGCTGCACCTCCTTCTCTCTCCCTGCCTGCTCCAGATGCTCCATGTCTTTGAGCAGCTGCTCCTGGAGGCATTTGCGCTCCTCCGCTTCTCTCCTCGCCATCTCTTTCTTGTCTCTTTTCCGCACCTCCTGCTCCTCTGTGAGCCTCCTCCAGCGATCCTCCTGCAGTAGCACCTCCTGCTCGCGCTGACCGGCCAACTCCTTCTCCTGGCGCTCCTTCTGCCTCCTCCGCGCCTCCAGCCCATCCTGCCACCGCTGCATGCTCTTCTCCAGCTCCTTCTTCCTCCTGCGCTCCGCCTGGACCCGTCGCACCTCCTCCTGCCTCCGGGCCTCCTCTCTCTCCTGCTCCTCCTGCTGGCTCAGCATCAGCCTGGTCTGCTTCTCTTGGTGCTTCACCAACATCAGAGCAGCTATCTTACGGTCTTTCTCTGGGACTGTGACATTCATCTTCTTCCTGACGTCTCGAGTGAGCCTCTCCAACTCTCTTTCTGTGGCTGGGGAGTGTCGGAGGTCACCAAGACTTAGGCTGGACACCATCGTGTTCTTGTCAGTTGGTCTCAAGCTGTTTCTGTTTAGTTTTCTGGTGATCGCAGCAGAATAAGAGGACCTGCCATTGCTCACAGATTTCCTTCTGGGAGTGGGGTCCACAGATTGATTAGTTCGCATTCTCAAACCATCACAGGAGTCCTCTCTTGATTTGGGATCTTCGAGAGAGTTCCGACTTTCTACCTCGGCGACAGTTTCGAGGGCAGACAGTTTAAGAGACGGTCGTCTTTCTTTCGTTTCTAAAACAATCTTCTCTCTCTCTTCACGGCACAGCTGCAAAATTCCCCTGCCTTCCTTTTCGTACGCCTCGTACAGAACTGTCAGTGCCTTAAACGGGATATCTGGGTTTACGTTGTCATCAACGAAATCGCTTAGAGATTTTATTAAAAGTTGAACGGGTTTGACGCCGAGTCTTGCACATGATTCCAACGACCGCGGACTGGTTAAAACATACGTGCTGTCCTCGGCGTCCGTCGTATCAAAGTTGTCGAGATCCAAGTGCAGCGCCGGAGACGGCGGACTGCTTTCTCCCATGGCAGCTGGCTAGAGTGCTTATAGCTACTTATCTAACTAGCTAGCGTGCTTACAGCTACTTATCTAACTAGCTAGAGTGCTTATAGCTACTTAAATAGCTAGCTAGAGTGCTTATAGCTACTTAAATAGCCAACTAGAGTGCTTATAGCTACTTAAATAGCCAACTAGAGTGTTTATAGCTACTTAACTAGCTAGCTAGAGTGCTTATGGCTACTTAACTAGCTAGCTAGACTGCTTATTGCTACTTAACTAGCTAGCCAGCTAGAGTGCTTATAGCTACTTAACTAGCTAGCTAGCTAGCATGCTTATAGCTACTTAACTAGCTAACTAACTAGCTAGCTAGAGTGCTTATAGCTACTTAACTAACTAGCTAGCTAGCTAGAGTGCTTATAGCTACTTAACTATCTAGAAAGCTAGAGTGCTTATAGCTACTTAACTAGCTAACTAACTAGCTAGCTAGAGTGCTTATAGCTACTTAACTAGCTAGCTAGCTAGAGTGCTTATAGCTACTTAACTAACTAGCTAGCTAGAGTGCTTATAGGTACTTAACTAAGTAGCTAATTAGAGTGCTTATAGCTACTTAACTAGCTACCTAGCTAGAGTGCTTATTTCTACTTAACTAGCTAACTAACTAGCTAGCTAAAGTGCTTATAGCTACTTAACTAGCTAGCTAGAGTGCTTATAGCTACTTAACTAGCTAGCTAGAGTGCTTATAGCTACTTAACTAGCTAGCTAGAGTGCTTATAGCTACTTAACTAGCTAGCTAGCGTGCTTATAGCTACTTAACTAGCTAGCTAGCTAGCGTGCTTATAGCTACTTAACTAGCTAGCTAGCTAGAGTGCTTATAGCTACTTAACTAGCTAGCTAGAGTGCTTATAGCTACTTAACTAGCTAGCTAGAGTTCTTATAGCTACTTAACTAGCTAGCTAGAGTGCTTATAGCTACTTAACTAGCTAGCTAGCGTGCTTATAGCTACTTAACTAGCTAGCTAGCGTGCTTATAGCTACTTAACTAGCTAGCTAGCTAGAGTGCTTATAGCTACTTAACTAGCTAGCTAGAGTGCTTATAGCTACTTAACTAGCTAGCTAGAGTGCTTATAGCTACTTAACTAGCTAGCTAGCGTGCTTATAGGTACTTAACTAAGTAGCTAACTAGAGTGCTTATAGCTACTTAACTAGCTAGCTAGAGTGCTTATAGCTACTTAACTAGCTAGCTGGGGTGCTTATAGGTACGTAACTAGCTATCTAGCTAGCGTGCTTATAGCTACTTAACTAGCTACCTAGCATTAGCCTTTACTCTGGACACCATCGCATCGCAGACAGGCAAACCAACAGGTACCACAACAACAACAACAACAACAAAATAGCAAGTAAAAGTCGATATTTCTTATGAAATGCGTTCAGTATTTTGATAGCTGTCAAATACGAAGAAGAAGGAGAGAGAGACCTTTCAAAACATTGCCTACCGGTGGAAACTCAGCGACGCTATTTTGTTGTGACCATGGCTGCAAAACCCAAAAGATTTCTCTGGAAAAGAGGGATTATTTTTCCTAATTGCTTATTTCTTCCCAATCGATTATTTCTTCCCATTAGATTATTTCAACCCAATAGATTATTTCCTCACCCACTATCGCTTGACCTTCCCTGGATGGTGTGACCTCTCAGATAGAAAAATTCATCCTCTTGACAGCTCCCATTTCTATTAGGAAATCAAGGGCATTTGTTATTTCTACAATACATGTTTTCACAGTGGACAGACAAGAAAATGGTTTACATTTGTGGTTTTATATATTTTTTTAAATAAAAAATAAATTAATGGTGTTTTTTTTGTCGCCATCGGGTGGTCATTTATAGACATAAACGGAAAGGTACATTCACGCACACGGCGTTTAGGTTTTTGGTTTAACAAAATATCCGAGACGTTTGGATAATTTGACTTTAATGGGGAGGTCTGTTCTGTTTATTCTATTTCACATCAGTATTTACAGTTCTGAACTACCTTATATTTGTATAGTGATAACCTACATAGGTTTAGCAGTGCTTGATTTAGGCCAGAGCAGTCCTGTGCGCTTTATCTGCAAATTCTGGGGGCAACTGAATACCGAGTCTCCTTTATAAAACAAAGTGGCCTATCACCGACCCGGATTCACACATGGCGCCAAAAAAAACGTGATAAAGCTGAATTAAGGCGGGGTCTGGCATTGAATACAAACGGAGGCGGTGCATTCATATCCCGATTCCGCGTTGTTCACGTTTTATTTGACAGTAGCCTATGAATTCCGATGTATATGTGCCACTAGACTGTTCCAGTTTGAGAATGCGCCTAAATACGCTTTTCCAAGTTGTCAAATTAGGGCTTTTATAGTCATGGAAATCAGGGTCCACTCTACCCTTTTGGCGAACCTAAGCGAGTCCCCCTCTTCAACCAAGCGGGCAATTGACGGCCCAGAGAAAATATTGCAGTTTTATAAAAATTTAAAAAAAATCCCAAATCAAGCACTGGTTAATTAACATTCGTTATGGCCCAATATGATGTGTTAGGATATATCTTCAATTCGCGCTGTTCACCAACGTTTAGGAAACGTTTCGATATTGAATGCGACTCCGCAAGTCCTCCGACCAAAACTTCCGCCTTCAAGCAGTCGATTCGTGCCAAACACAGACATGCCTGCAAAAATACACTGATTGACTCTTGAGGGCTCTCAACAAAGCCTCTCCTGTGAGTATGTATATATATATATATTATATGTTATAGTATAAAGTAGATTTTTAGGAAATCGAACATATAAATGATTATGTAGCTAGCAAGTTGTATACCATCTAGTCAAAACCTCCCAATAAGTGGGTGATTTGAAATTGCCATAACTTCTTTATCTGACTGCGGATGATCGCTACGTTAAAGTCAAATTAGGTCAAATTTGTAGCAACAAAACGCAAAGAAAACAACAACAACAACGGGAAAACAGCAAAAATGTAAGGTCAGTATTTTGTACTTAAATAAACATGCATAGTAAACATTTGAAGCTATTAACTGATGTTTAACTAGCTATTTCAGGCACATCTGGATAACCGTGGTGGTCCCAATCATCATATTATAATTGAGTCAATTCAAGTTTGCTAACTGAATTCCCAATAACACTTTCAAATGTCCTTTTTTGAAAATCATTGAGGAAAACATTTAATTGCATTTAGAATCTCAGTTTACATCCTGAATTCAAATTGACCTCAACCTTGCTGAATACTAAGCTAACCATCTCATCAACACTTTGTCCCCTCACCTTAGCTTGAAAGAGGGGCGAACCCAAAAGGATAGAGGAGGGCGGACGACCGACCAACCAACCAATCAACTGACCGCACAAAATACCAAAAACACCCGTATCCAAGATGAGGCGAGCCAGCCGAGGGGATGAATCTGGTACCGGTGCTCCCCGTCAGAACGGTGTGTCTGGGGGGAGAGGCGGCGCCAGAGGAGCGGCTGCGGATCGGGGGGATACAGTAGCCGGCGGCGGCGGTGATGATGATGAGGCCGGGTGCAGCCCAGCAGACATGCAGGATGAGGACAATGATCCGGCGCGGAGGAGAGAGATCAGGAGCAAGTACAGGGACCTCATCAACTCTGTTCAACGTGAGTAATGGATACGAGGGTCTGCTAAATGACTCCAATGAAATGCAAAGGTAGTGGGGACTGTCTGGAAATGGTATCCGTTGGCCGTTGGCCACAACACTTTTCAAAAACGGTCTTCTCCTTGTCATTGATTTTAAAAGTATTATATAAGCATTGGCTGGAACAACAACAACAAACAAAAATCTGTGATGGGGCGTGTGTAAGGGTCCACTTCGGGAGAAGGGTGGAGAATCTGGAGGCAGATGCCGGCCTGTGACAGGGTTTGTGTTAAAACTCCCAGGTGCCTGGACACCTGGCAGGTTAAAAGGTCCAGTAGGTAACTTTGTGGGCAACCTGACCAAATTCACATAGAAATGTGATTTCTAGATCTGTTATTCTCATTGAAAGCAAGTCTAAAACATCAGCTTCAAACGGCTGAACACACTAGTTGTATTTTGGATCTATTTCACAGCGGTTTACATTGTACAATGATTCTCTACATGACTTGTTTTGCCATATTATATCATTTTTATTAGGCGAATGTGATCTCATTTTATCAACCAGGAAATGGGGGAGTAATTTCTACCTGTTGTACCTTTTTTGTTAACCAATCTATTTCTTCTCTCTTCTTCCCAGAGAACAGAGAGGACATGTTGAGTCCCACCAACAACAAACTGACAGATGTGTTGGAGGAGGCCAACAAACTGTTTGCAGAAGGTATGATAGGATCTGTCATCATGCTTCCTTCCTTCCTCGAAGTAACCACTGATCTAACATAGTCAGATTGGTGAGAGCTAACCCCTGCTTTAACCTATCTAGTAATGTCTAAATCAGTGGTTATTCAGAGGAAGGATGTTATACTATCTTAATCGAATAGCCTCCCTGTCTTCTTCTTCCTCCCTGTCTTCTTCTTCCTCCCTGTCTTCTTCTTCCTCCCTGTCTACTTCTTCTTCCTCCCTGTCTACTTCTTCTTCCTCCCTGTCTACTTCTTCTTCCTCCCTGTCTACTTCTTCTTCCTCCCTGTCTACTTCTTCCTCCCTGTCTTCTTCTTCTTCCTCCCTGTCTTCTTCTTCTTCCTCCCTGTCTTCTTCTTCTTCCTCCCTGTCTTCTTCTTCTTCCTCCCTGTCTTCTTCTTCTTCCTCCCTGTCTTCTTCTTCTTCCTCCCTGTCTACTTCTTCTTCCTCCCTGTCTACTTCTTCTTCCTCCCTGTCTACTTCTTCTTCCTCCCTGTCTACTTCTTCTTCCTCCCTGTCTACTTCTTCTTCCTCCCTGTCTACTTCTTCTTCCTCCCTGTCTACTTCTTCTTCCTCCCTGTCTACTTCTTCTTCCTCCCTGTCTTCTTCTTCTTCCTCCCTGTCTTCTTCTTCTACTTCTTCTTCCTCACTGTTCTGTTTTGTCTCCTCTCTCCCAGTCCGTCAGGCCCGTGAAGCGGCTTTAGATGCCCAGCTCCTGGTGCTGGCTACAGACCTGGGGAAGGAGAAGGCCAGCCAGCTACACGCAGAGGGATCAGCCTTCGACCCCGCAGCCTTTGCTGAACACCTGGTAATGAGGAATGGGGAGGATGGTGGGGGAGGAGGAATGGGGAGTTAGAGGAGGAGGAATGGGGAGGAGGAGGAGGAGGATGGGGGAGGTGATGAAGGTGGAGGTTACTGGTTGTCAGATTGCTAACCCTTTATCCTTTATGTGTCCGTTGGTCCACCAGCTGTCATTCATGGGTCTGAATCGCCTGGAGGAGGAAGATGAAGATGTGGAGGGTGGAGCGAGCGGCGGGTACCTCCCCCAGGACGCCTGGCAGAGGGTCGCTAACAGAGCTCAGCGCTGCTTCAGGACTGCCCCCTCTTTCCATTATATGTAAGTGTGTGTTTAGAGAGCAGAGGGTAGCAGAGGGTAGCAGAGGGTAGCAGAGGGTAGCAGAGGGTAGCAGAGCTCAGTGCTGCCCCCTCTTTCCACTGTGTGTTTAGAGAGCAGAAGGTAGCAGAGCTCAGTGCTGCCCCCTCTTTCCACTGTGTGTTTTAGAGAGCAGAAGGTAGCAGAGCTCAGTGCTGCCCCCTCTTTCCACTGTGTGTTTTAGAGAGCAGAAGGTAGCAGAGCTCAGTGCTGCCCCCTCTTTCCACTGTGTGTGTGTGTGTGTGTGTGTGTGTTTAGAGAGCAGAAGGTAGCAGAGCTCAGTGCTGCCCCCTCTTTCCACTGTGTGTTTTAGAGAGCAGAGGGTAGCAGAGCTCAGTGCTGCCCCCTCTTTCCACTGTGTGTTTTAGAGAGCAGAAGGTAGCAGAGCTCAGTGCTGCTCCCTCTTTCCACTGTGTGTTTTAGAGAGCAGAAGGTAGCAGAGCTCAGTGCTGCCCCCTCTTTCCACTGTGTGTTTTAGAGATCAGAAGGTAGCAGAGCTCAGTGCTGCCCCCTCTTTCCACTGTGTGTTTTAGAGAGCAGAAGGTAGCAGAGCTCAGTGCTGCCCCCTCTTTCCACTGTGTGTTTTAGAGAGCAGAAGGTAGCAGAGCTCAGTGCTGCCCCCTCTTTCCACTGTGTGTTTTAGAGAGCAGAAGGTAGCAGAGCTCAGTGCTGCCCCCTCTTTCCACTGTGTGTGTGTGTGTTTAGAGAGCAGAGGGTAGCAGAGCTCAGTGCTGCCCCCTCTTTCCAGTGTGTGTGTGTTTAGAGAGCAGAGGGTAGCAGAGCTCAGTGCTGCCCCCTCTTTCCAGTGTGTGTGTTTAGAGAGCAGAGGGTAGCAGAGCTCAGTGCTGCTCCAGGACTGCCCCCTCTTTCCACTGTGTGTGTGTGTGTGTGTGTGTTTAGAGAGCAGAGGGTAGCAGAGCTCAGTGCTGCCCCCTCTTTCCAGTGTGTGTGTGTGTGTTTAGAGAGCAGAGGGTAGCAGAGCTCAGTGCTGCTCCAGGACTGCCCCCTCTTTCCACTGTGTGTGTGTGTGTTTAGAGAGCAGAGGGTAGCAGAGCTCAGTGCTGCCCCCTCTTTCCAGTGTGTGTGTGTGTGTGTGTGTTTAGAGAGCAGAAGGTAGCAGAGCTCAGTGCTGCTCCAGGACTGCCCCCTCTTTCCACTGTGTGTGTGTGTGTGTGTGTGTGTGTGTGTGTGTGTGTGTGTGTGTGTGTGTGTGTGTGTGTTTAGAGAGCAGAGGGTAGCAGAGCTCAGTGCTGCCCCCTCTTTCCAGTGTGTGTGTGTGTGTTTAGAGAGCAGAAGGTAGCAGAGCTCAGTGCTACTCCAGGACTGCCCCCTCTTTCCACTGTGTGTGTGTGTGTGTGTGTGTGTGTGTGTGTGTGTGTGTGTGTGTGTGTGTGTGTGTGTGTGTGTGTGTGTGTGTGTGTGTGTGTGTGTGTTTAGAGAGCAGAAGGTAGCAGAGCTCAGTGCTACTCCAGGACTGCCCCCTCTTTCCAGTGTGTGTGTGTGTGTGTGTGTGTTTAGAGAGCAGAAGGTAGCAGAGCTCAGTGCTACTCCAGGACTGCCCCCTCTTTCCACTGTATGTGAATCAGGGTGTTTGAGGGCATCAGTTTCCGCATGGCGAGGCCCAGAAGTGCTACTATTGATCACATAACAAGTCGTTTGATTTGTCGATCAGTGATTCTGCAAACGCAAACATCATCCTCCACCTCTTTGAGTCAAAAGTGACCGCTCACTTAAATATACACGAGAAAATGTTTAAAAACTCTCTTTCTAACTCTGGTGTTGTCTCTCTACCAGGATGGGATCGTTCCTGGCTGAGCTACCTCCGCCTCGCCAGAGGGTAGAGAGACAGAGGAAAGTCCCCGGGAAGGAGGCCAAGAGGATCATGCCCACTCAGGTCTCCGGCTTTCACACTGTTGTGCTGACTCTGGGGGAGTCACCAGGCCATCCCAGTACACCGTGGTTTGGTCTGGCTTGGCTGTGTATTATCCAGTATTGTGATATGGCCTTTTTGGTGTTTTATATAGTTACTATATAATAGGGAAAAGGAGATCAGTTTGATGAGTCAGGATGTAATGTGTTTAATATGTCTGTCCATCTG
Source organism: Oncorhynchus kisutch (assembly GCF_002021735.2). Lineage (NCBI taxonomy): Eukaryota > Metazoa > Chordata > Actinopteri > Salmoniformes > Salmonidae > Oncorhynchus > Oncorhynchus kisutch. Next base: position 5,824,066 of record NC_034193.2, read on the forward strand.
TTGACGATGACAAACATACAATCAATAATACAGTATAAACAAGTCTATATACGATGTGAGCAAATGAGGTGAGATAAGGGGGAAGCTTCCCTGGTTTTTAACTGTATATTTCTGCTTTGGGAAAAAATAAAAATAAAAAATAAATGTTTACGTCAAGGAGACTAACCTGGTTAATTAAATGTTAAATGAAGTTATCCATATTTTATGTCATTGTCTGTTCCAGTTGAAGAGAATGGAGGAGTCTCACCAGGAAGCTACAGAGAAGGAGGTAGAGAGGATTCTGGGATACCTGCGGAGCTACTTCTTTGACGACCGTAAGTCATGGCTCTTATTATTCTAATAACATATTTATATAGCGCTTTTTCAAGGACCCAAAGTCTCTTTACAATTGAAGACCGACTAGGGGGAGGGACCTTAGAGCCTCTAGGGGGAGGGACCTTAGAGCCTCTAGGGGGAGGGACCTTAGAGCCTCTAGGGGGAGGGACCTTAGAGCCTCTAGGGGGAGGGACCTTAGAGCCTCTAGGGGGAGGGACCTTAGAGCCTCTAGGGGGAGGGACCTTAGAGCCTCTAGGGGGAGGGACCTTAGAGCCTCTAGGGGGAGGGACCTTAGAGCCTCTAGGGGGAGGGACCTTAGAGCCTCTAGGGGGAGGGACCTTAGAGCCTCTAGGGGGAGGGACCTTAGAGCCTCCGCTCCAATGGGCTTCGAGAGGAATCAACGATTTGTTGACTAGTAACATTTCTGAAAATATGTTTGTTAAATAGAGAATTACAATCAGAAAAACAAAAGTCCAAACTGTATGTCTCTGTAGCATGTATGGTTTGAAAGTTACAGGCGATTTACTCTGAGAATTTAGAATGATTAGAGGGAATATCATTTCATTATAGCCAAGAGGTCAAAAGTGGTCCCTGGTATAGAACAAGAAGGCCCCGCCCACTGTTAAAGCTCCCAATTCACAACTTTATTGACAACCGCTTCCATCCAAAAGGAATCCTCGTCTCGGTCACTGCTCGGGTAGAACTCGCCGCTCGGTGGGCGGAACGGCCGCTAACTTCCAACAGCAACTGACAAGCTAGCTAGTGTGGCTGCAGGTTCGTGTGTGGTAACATGAGCTGTTTCTAAATGAAACCCAAGAAATCCAAAACTAAATGTAGCCTATACTGTAGCCGAACCAGAAGAGAACCTGTTCCATCCTCCCGATGGTGCTGGTTTTTACGCAGATTCTGCCATGAAGGTCCTAAAGTCGCTAATAGGCTACAACAGAGGTCGGCGACCTTGGAGTGCTAAGTTATCGTAGCATTTTCGACTGATCTCCCCCGCCAGTTAGGATTGTTATATGCAAATTTTCGTGGAACAGTTTCATTTAATTTATCTTATAATTTATTTATAATTTAAATTTATAATTTATAAATAGTCTTCATATCTCAAAATGTGTATTTATGTGGTTAATCAAAACTCTAAATGATACAGACCTATAAAAAAAGTAACTACTATTACCATTTGTTTACTATGTAGAAGTAACTTGGGTCGGTCCACTGAGACAGGAGTGAATCAGATGGGTGTCTCGTGTGCCATACATTTGGTCGACCAACAGCCTATCGACCGAGAAATCGATCAGTCGTCTAAATGGGATCAGCCCTACCGTTCTTATTTCATCAGCACTGTAAAGGACAAGCATATTAAGGGTATACTAGTGTAGAGAACAATCTAATGATTTAATTGTATGCCATTCATAATGGCATAGGCTAAAGAAAACAACAAGGTTTAGGCATTAATTTACTAGCACCTTCTTAAAATGACCCGTATTTCACTACATTCTAGATTCTAGAGTAGTGAATTAACATCCTATAAGGTGTAACAAAATGTTTTATAAAAACTCTGTTGACATTTTTAGAATTAGGTTAGAAATGATTTGATATTAGTTGGTTAAAGAGCTATTTGTGATGTACCTTTCTCCCCGTGTATCTCCAGCCACATCTCCCATCTCCTACTATGAGTTTGTCATAGACCCCACCTCCTTCTCCCGCTCTGTGGAGAACATCTTCCACACCTCCTTCCTGGTCAGGGTGAGTGGTTTATCCTGCAGGCATTACATTCAGGTCAGGATGAGGAGTGGTTTATCCTGCAGGCATTACATTCAGGTCAGGATGAGGAGTGGTTTATCCTGGAGGCATTACATTCAGGTCAGGATGAGGAGTGGTTTATCCTGCAGGCATTACATTCAGGTCAGGATGAGGAGTGGTTTATCCTGCAGGCATTACATTCAGGTCAGGATGAGGAGTGGTTTATCCTGGAGGCATTACATTCAGGTCAGGATGAGGAGTGGTTTATCCTGCAGGCATTACATTCAGGTCAGGATGAGGAGTGGTTTATCCTGGAGGCATTACATTCAGGTCAGGATGAGGAGTGGTTTATCCTGCAGGCATTACATTCAGGTCAGGATGAGGAGTGGTTTATCCTGGAGGCATTACATTCAGGTCAGGATGAGGAGTGGTTTATCCTGCAGGCATTACATTCAGGTCAGGATGAGGAGTGGTTTATCCTGCAGGCATTACATTCAGGTCAGGATGAGGAGTGGTTTATCCTGGAGGCATTACATTCAGGTCAGGATGAGGAGTGGTTTATCCTGCAGGCATTACATTCAGGTCAGGATGAGGAGTGGTTTATCCTGCAGGCATTACATTCAGGTCAGGATGAGGAGTGGTTTATCCTGGAGGCATTACATTCAGGTCAGGATGAGGAGTGGTTTATCCTGCAGGCATTACATTCAGGTCAGGATGAGGAGTGGTTTATTCTGGTCAGGGTGAAGAGGGGTTTAATTCTGGTCAGGGTGAAGAGGGGTATAATTCTGGTCAGGGTGAAGAGGGGTTTAATTCTGGTCAGGGTGAAGAGGGGTTTAATTCTGGTCAGGGTGAAGAGGGGTTTAATTCTGGTCAGGGTGAAGAGGGGTTTAATTCTGGTCAGGGTGAAGAGGGGTTTAATTCTGGTCAGGGTGAAGAGGGGTTTAATTCTGGTCAGGGTGAAGAGGGGTTTAATTCTGGTCAGGGTGAAGAGGGGTTTAATTCTGGTCAGGGTGAAGAGGGGTTTAATTCTGGTCAGGGTGAAGAGGGGTTTAATTCTGGTCAGGGTGAAGAGGGGTTTAATTCTGGTCAGGGTGAAGAGGGGTTTAATTCTGGTCAGGGTGAAGAGGGGTTTAATTCTGGTCAGGGTGAAGAGGGGTTTAATTCTGGTCAGGGTGAAGAGGGGTTTAATTCTGGTCAGGGTGAAGAGGGGTTTAATTCTGGTCAGGGTGAAGAGGGGTTTAATTCTGGTCAGGGTGAAGAGGGGTTTAATTCTGGTCAGGGTGAAGAGGGGTTTAATTCTGGTCAGGGTGAAGAGGGGTTTAATTCTGGTCAGGGTGAAGAGGGGGGTTTATTCTGGTCAGGGTGAAGAGGGGTTTATTCTGGTCAGGGTGAAGAGGGGTTTATTCTGGTCAGGGTGAAGAGGGGGGTTTATTCTGGTCAGGGTGAAGAGGGGGGTTTATTCTGGTGGGGGATCACATTATCATACTGAAATGTAGATCCTCACTGTGTTTGGGCTAGTCCCTGGATAGGAAGTGTGTTTGGACTAGTCCCTGGATAGGAGGAAGTGTGTTTGAACTAGTCCCTGGATAGGAAGTGTGTTTGGACTAGTCCCTGGATAGGAAGTGTGTTTGGACTAGTCCCTGGATAGGAAGTGTGTTTGGGCTAGTCCCTGGATAGGAGGAAGTGTGTTTGGGCTCGTCCCTGGATAGGAGGAAGTGTGTTTGAACTAGTCCCTGGATAGGAAGTGTGTTTGGACTAGTCCCTGGATAGGAAGTGTGTTTGGGCTAGTCCCTGGATAGGAGGAAGTGTGTTTGGACTAGTCCCTGGATAGGAAGTGTCAGCTAGATGTTATTATTAGATAGCAGGAAGCCACTTCAAGGCACTGCTGTCTCTAACACTTCTCCTATTGATATGTCACGTGGATGGTTGGTGACGGCGTTGTTTGTGTTTCTCAGGATGGTTTGGCGAAAATGTACCTGGATAATCACAAACTTCCTTGTATCGGTAAGAGAGAACCTCCCATTGTGACAAAATTACTTTTCTTGTTAAGCTGTTTTTTACACGATAGTGTTGACAGTTCGTAAGCCATCATTAACGTGTCTTATCTCTGACAGCCCCTGTGGAAGAAGGGGAAGTGGAGGCTGGAGGAGCATCTAACAGGCAGCAGTGTGTCATCTCTATCAGCCCCAAGAGCTGGAAGGTAACACACACCCACTGGGACAGGGACACACACACACTGGGACAGGGACACACACTGGGACAGGGACACACACACACTGGGACAGGGACACACACACACTGGGACAGGGACAAACACACACACTGGGACAGGGACAAACACACACACTGGGACAGGGACACACACACTGGGACAGGGACAAACACACACACTGGGACAGGGACAAACACACACTGGGACAGGGACACACACACTGGGACAGGGACACACACACTGGGACAGGGACACACACACTGGGACAGGGACACACACTGGGACAGGGACACACACACACACACACACTGGGACAGGGACACACACTGGTACATGGACACACACTGGGACAGGGCAAACACTGGGACACACACACTGGGACAGGGACACACACACCCACTGAGGCACTGACAAACACACACTGGGACAGAACAAATACACATTGGGACAGGGACAAACACACACACCTACTGGGACAGGGGGACACACACCCACTGGGACAGGGACACACACCCACTGGGACAGAACACACACCCACTGGGACAGAACACACACACCCACTGGGACAGAACACACACACCCACTGGGACAGAACACACACACCCATTGGGACAGAACACACACACCCATTGGGACAGAACACACACACCCATTGGGACAGAACACACACACCCACTGGGACAGGGTCACACACACCCACTGGGACAGGGACACACACACCCACTGGGACAGGGACACACACACCCACTGGGACAGGGACACACACACCCACTGGGACAGGGACACACACACCCACTGGGACAGGGACACACACACACACTGGGCCAGGGACACACACACACACACTGGGACAGGGACACACACCCACTGGGACACGTACACACACACACACACACTGGGACACGTACACACACCCACTGGGACAGGGACACACATACCCACGGGGACAGGGACACACATACCCACGGGGACAGGGACACACATACACACTGGGACAGGGACACACATACACACTGGGACAGGGACACACATACACACTGGGACAGGGACACACATACACACTGGGACAGGGACACACATACACACTGGGACAGGGACACACATACACACTGGGACAGGGACACACATACACACTGGGACAGGGACACACATACACACTGGGACAGGGACACACATACACACTGGGACAGGGACACATACACACTGGGACAGGGACAAATACACACTGGGACACGGACAAATACACACTGGGACACGGACAAATACACACTGGGACAGGGTCACATACACACTGGGACAGGGTCACATACACACTGGGACAGGGTCACACTGGGACAGGGACACACACTGGGACAGGGTCACACACTGGGACACACACACACACACTGGGACAGGGACACACTGGGACAGGGACACACTCTGGGACAGGGACACACTCTGGGACAGGGACACACTGGGACAGGGACACACACACTGGGACAGGGACACACACTGGGACAGGGGCACACACACACCCACTGAGACTGAACACACACACACTGGGACAGGGACACACACTGGGACAGGGACACACACTGGGACAGGGACAAACTGTGACAGGGACACACACTGGGACAGGGACACACACACACACACACACCCACTGAGACTGAACACACACACACTGGGACAGTTACACACTGGGACAGGGACACACACTGGGACAGGGACACACACACACACACCCACTGGGACAGAACACACATACACACTGATTTTTAGCATAGTTTCTTGTAATTCTCTCTCCGTATATAATTTTGTCTATAACAGTAGAGTAGCACCCTGTATTATCAGCGTTTCCAACAGCGGTTAAGAAATATATTACCTTCAACAGTGTTGCCTACCTCTTGTGATCAAAGACGTTACCGTTTTGGGATAATTAGTGTCGTAAAAGCAATTAGCATGTTTGACATTTCAGTGGACTTTCTAACAACGATCAGCTTTTTGTTAAGCGGTTTAGCCCCCCCCCCCAAAAAGTACGTCCCCAGTTATTGGCATACGGGCCCCAGTTATTGGCATACGGGCCCCAGTTATTGGCATACGGGCCCCAGTTATTGGCATACGGGCCCCAGTTATTGGCATACGTGCCCCAGTTATTGGCATACGGGCCCCAGTTATTGGCATACGGGCCCCAGTTATTGGCATACGGGCCCCAGTTATTGGCATACGGGCCCCAGTTATTGGCATACGGGCCCCAGTTATTGGCATACGGGCCCCAGTTATTGGCATACGGGCCCCAGTTATTGGCCACCTTACTATTTTGTTAATTAAATGAATTTACACTGCTCAAAACAATAAAGGGAACACTGAAACAACACAATGTAACTCCAAGTCAATCACACTTCTGTGAAATCAAACTGTCCACTTAGGAAGCAACACTGATTGACAATACATTTCACATGCTGTTGTGCAAATGGAATAGACAACAGGTGGAAATTATAGGCAATTAGCAAGAATAAAGGGAACACTAAAATAACACATCCTAGATCTGAATGAATGAAATATTCTTAATAAATACTTTTTTCTTTACATAGTTGAATGTGCTGACAACAAAATCACACAAGAATTATCAATGGAAATCAAATGTATCAACCCATGGAGGTCTGTATTTGGAGTCACGCTCAAAATTAAAGTGGAAAACCACACTACAGGCTGATCCAACTTTGATGTAATGTCCTTAAAACAAGTCAAAATGAGGCTCAGTAGTGTGTGTGGCCTCCACATGCCTGTATGACCTCCCTACAACGCCTGGGCATGCTCCTGATGAGGTGGCGGATGGTCTCCTGAGGGATCTCCTCCCAGACCTGGACTAAAGCATCCGCCAACTCCTGGACAGTCTGTGGTGCAACGTGGCGTTGGTGGATGGAGCGAGACATAATGTCCCAGTTGTGCTCAATTGGATTCAGGTCTGGGGAACGGGCTGGCCAGTCCATAGCATCAATGCCTTCCTCTTGCAGGAACTGCTGACACACTCCAGCCACATGAGGTCTAGCATTGTCTTGTATTAGGAGGAACCCAGGGCCAACCGCACCAGCGTATGGTCTCACAAGGGGTCTGAGGATCTCATCTCGGTGCCTAATGGCAGTCAGGCTACCTCTGGCAAGCACATGGAGGGCTGTGCGGCCCCCCAAAGAAATGCCACCCCACACCATGACTGACCCACCGCCAAACCGGTCATTCTGGAGGATGTTGCAGGCAGCAGAACGTTCTCCACGGCGTCTCCAGACTCTGTCACGTCTGTAACGTCCTCAGTGTGAACCTGCTTTCATCTGTGAAGAGCACAGGGCGCCAGTGGCGAATTTGCCAATCTTGGTGTTCTCTGGACGTCGGGCCCTCATACCACCCTCATGGACTCTGTTTCTGACCGTTTGAGCAGACACATGCACATTTGTGGCCTGCTGGAGGTCATTTTGCAGGGCTCTGGCAGTGCTCCTCCTTGCACAAAGGCAGAGGTAGCGGTCCTGCTGCTGGGTTGTTGCCCTCCTACGGCCTCCTCCACGTCTCCTGATGTACTGGCCTGTCTCCTGGTAGCGCCTCCATGCTCTGGACGCTACGCTGACTGACACAGCAAACCTTCTTGCCACAGCTCGCATTGATGTCCCATCCTGGATGAGCTGCACTACCTGAGCCACTTGTGTGGGTTGTAGACTCCGTCTCATGCTACCACTAGAGTGAAAGCACCGCCAGCATTCAAAAGTGACCAAAACATCAGCCAGGAAGCATAGGAACTGAGAAATGGTCTGTAGTCACAACCTGCAGAACCACTCTTTTATTGGGGGTGTCTTCCATTCTCACAACAGCATGTGAAATGTATTGTCAATCAGTGTTGCTTCCTAAGTGGACAGTTTGATTTCACAGAAGTGTAATTGACTTGGAGTTACATTGTGTTGTTTAAGTGTTCCCTTTATTTTTTTTGAGCAGTGTATATATATACAGTGCCTTGCGAAAGTGTTCGGCCCCCTTGAACTTTGCGACCTTTTGCCACATTTCAGGCTTCAAACATAAAGATATAAAACTGTATTTTTTTGTGAAGAATCAACAAGAAGTGGGACACAATCATGAAGTGGAACGACATTTATTGGATATTTCAAACTTTTTTAACAAATCAAAAACTGAAAAATTGGGCGTGCAAAATTATTCAGCCCCCTTAAGTTAATACTTTGTAGCGCCACCTTTTGCTGCGATTTCAGCTGTAAGTCGCTTGGGGTATGTCTCTATCAGTTTTGCACATCGAGAGACTGAAATTTTTTCACATTCCTCCTTGCAAAACAGCTCGAGCTCAGTGAGGTTGGATGGAGAGCATTTGTGAACAGCAGTTTTCAGTTCTTTCCACAGATTCTCGATTGGATTCAGGTCTGGACTTTGACTTGGCCATTCTAACACCTGGATATGTTTATTTTTTAACCATTCCATTGTAGATTTTGCTTTATGTTTTGGATCATTGTCTTGTTGGAAGACAAATCTCTGTCCCAGTCTCAGGTCTTTTGCAGACTCCATCAGGTTTTCTTCCAGAATGGTCCTGTATTTGGCTCCATCCATCTTCCCATCAATTTTAACCATCTTCCCTGTCACTGCTGAAGAAAAGCAGGCCCAAACCATGATGCTGCCACCACCATGTTTGACAGTGGGGATGGTGTGTTCAGGGTGATGAGCTGTGTTGCTTTTTACGCCAAACATAACGTTTTGCATTGTTGCCAAAAAGTTCAATTTTGGTTTCATCTGACCAGAGCACCTTCTTCCACATGTTTGGTGTGTCTCCCAGGTGGCTTGTGGCAAACTTTAAACAACACTTTTTATGGATATCTTTAAGAAATGGCTTTCTTCTTGCCACCAGATTTGTGCAATATACGACTGATTGTTGTCCTATGGACAGAGTCTCCCACCTCAGCTGTAGATCTCTGCAGTTCATCCAGAGTGATCATGGGCCTCTTGGCTGCATCTCTGATCAGTCTTCTCCTTGTATGAGCTGAAAGTTTAGAGGGACGGCCAGGTCTTGGTAGATTTGCAGTGGTCTGATACTCCTTCCATTTCAATATTATCGCTTGCACAGTGCTCCTTGGGATGTTTAAAGCTTGGGAAATCTTTTTGTATCCAAATCCGGCTTTAAACTTCTTCACAACAGTATCTCGGACCTGCCTGGTGTGTTCCTTGTTCTTCATGATGCTCTCTGCGCTTTTAACGGACCTCTGAGACTATCACAGTGCAGGTGCATTTATACGGAGACTTGATTACACACAGGTGGATTGTATTTATCATCATTAGTCATTTAGGTCAACATTGGATCATTCAGAAATCCTCACTGAACTTCTGGAGAGAGTTTGCTGCACTGAAAGTAAAGGGGCTGAATAATTTTGCACGCCCAATTTTTCAGTTTTTGATTTGTTAAAAAAGTTTGAAATATCCAATAAATGTCGTTCCACTTCATGGTTGTATCCCACTTGTTGTTGATTCTTCACAAAAAAATACAGTTTTATATCTTTATGTTTGAATCCTGAAATGTGGCAAAAGGTCGCAAAGTTCAAGGGGGCCGAATATTTTCGCAAGGCACTGTAGATATATATATACATATAACTTTTTTGAAAACTCTCAAAACCTCATTTAACATAAACTGCAATGATCGGTGGTCAGCTAGCTAGAAGGGTATCTTCAGTTGCAACCTATTTAAATGTTGAGCTCGGTCATTTAATCCTCCAACCACTAGAGGGTGTCTGAAGTTGGTGGGAAAATTAGCTAGAGTTGTTTGTTGTTGATGATGTTGTTATATGACAAGATGATCAACTGTTTTCTTCTGGAGGAGTTGATGATGTTATATCACAAGATGATCAACTGTTTTCTTCTGGAGGAGTTGATGATGTTATATGACAAGATGATCAACTGTTTTCTTCTGAAGGAGTTGGATGATGATGATGATGATGTTATATGACAAGATGATCAACTGTTTTCTTCTGAAGGAGTTGGATGATGATGATGATGATGTTATATGACAAGATGATCAACTGTTTTCTTCTGAAGGAGTTGGATGATGTTTTCTTCTGTTCTCTTTCTCTCTCTCTCTAGGAGTTAATTGAGGCCTTTGATATCACCGAGCCACTGATCCATGCTCCCAGCACACAGCACACAGAATGATGCTGATATAACAGCTATTTCCTTTTAAAACATTAGAGAATTTTATCGACTTTAACTTTAGCTATAAATATTAGTTTTCTATTCATAGGTCTTGTTCGCGGTTTTTTGTATTATTTGATTAAAGAGAGTGAACCCAAGACAGTGATTGTGTGTTTGACTTCAAGGAAGAAAATGAGGGTGATCTACACATCCTCAACATATATTTTGCTGAGCTAACACATCACAATCAGATCAAGGAATGAGAGATTATTGCTGTTCGTCAGGACTTCTTTTCCTGGTACCCAGATATACAAGGTTTTTGCTTTGCAGAAGTCTTCAAGCCTATAGTTCCCCACAGTCCTTTTGGCCAAAGGGTTTAGATGTTCCTGCTAGCCTGCTGTGATTTTAATGCATTCCTGTGTTGTGTGTGTTTAGGTGGAAATCATTCATGTGTAACTGCAGGTAAATAATGGGTTTAGAGGGGACGTTTCAGTTTCATCAGGTAAATAATGGGTTTAGAGGGGACGTTTCAGTTTCAACATGTAAATAATGAGTTTCAGAGGGGACGTTTCAGTTTCAACATGTAAATAATGGGTGTATAGGGGATGTTTCAGTTTCAACATGTAAAGAATGATGAAGAGGGGATGTTTCAGTTTCATCGTGTAAATAATGGGTTTAGAGGGGACGTTTCATCATGTAAATAATGGGTGCATAGGGGACGTTTCAGTTTCAACATGTAAATAATGGGTTAAAAGGGGACATTTCAGTTTCAATAGGGGACGTTTCAGTTTCTTCAGGTAAATGGGTTTATAGGGGACGTTTCAGTTTCATCATGTAAATAATGGGTTAAAAGGGGACATTTCAGTTTCAATAGGGGACGTTTCAGTTTCTTCAGGTAAATAATGGGTTTAGAGGGGACGTTTCAGTTTCATCATGTAAATAATGATGAAGAGGGGACATTTCAGTTTCATCAGGTAAATAATGGGTTTAGAGGGGACGTTTCATCATGTAAATAATGGGATTATAGGGGATGTTTTAGTTTCATCATGTAAGTAATGGGTTTATAGGGGATGTTTCAGTTTCATCATGTAAATAATGGGTTTATAGGGGATGTTTCAGTTTCATCATGTAAATAATGGGTTTATAGGGGATGTTTCAGTTTCATCATGTAAATAATGGGTTTATAGGGGATGTTTCAGTTTCATCATGTAAATGGGTTTATAGGGGATGTTTTAGTTTCATCATGTAAGTAATGGGTGTATCAGGGACGTTTCAGTTTCAACATGTAAATAATGGGTTAAAAGGGGACATTTCAGTTTCATCATGTAAATAATGGGTTAAAAGGGGACATTTCAGTTTCATCATGTAAATAATGGGTTAAAAGGGGACATTTCAGTTTCATAATGTGTTACTACTTTGTCACAGCATCAGAACATTTTCATTTTAAAACCCACAACATTCCTACAGTGTGACACGTTTTCCTCTGACCTATTTCAGATGAGTGCACTCTACTTTCTAATGCTGTTTTTGTAGTTGCATGACTGCAGACATGCGTCATGAATCAAGACTCTCATTGCCTCTGGGTCTGTGTTTTAGAGAGGCATGGTCCTTTTACGCTCCTAGCTGCCTCCTCTCCTCCCTTGCCACGTGATCAGGTGTTTTTTTTCCCTCCAGTTGCTGTGTTCCTCTGCCTATTATATGGGGCGGCAGGGTGGTTAGAGCGTTGGACAAGTAACCGGAAGGTTGCGAGTTCAAACCCCCGAGCTGACATGGTACAAATCTGTCGTTCTGCCCCTGAACAGGCAGTTAACCCAGTGTTCCTAGGCCAGTTAACCAACTGTTCCTAGGCCAGTTAACCCAGTGTTCCTAGGCCAGTTAACCCACTGTTCCTAGGCCAGTTAACCCACTGTTCCTAGGCCAGTTAACCCACTGTTCCCAGGCCGTCATTGAAAATAAGAATGTGTTCTTAACTGACTTGCCTGGTTAAATAAAGGTAAAATTAAAAATATATATTATACCATGAGATGGGATCTTATTGATACGGGGACAGAATACATAAATAAATCGCTCTCGTTTCACTTTGAATTTAATTTGCATATAACGTAGCTAGCTAGAGTTGGACCACGGAGTGAAGGAAGAGCAGCCAAAAAGTGCTCAGCATATGTGGGAATTCCTTCAAGGCATTCCAGGTGAAGTTGGTTGAGAGAATGCCAGGAGTGTGCAAAGCTGTCAACAAGGCAAATGGTGGCTACATTGAAGAATCTGTTTAATGCTTTTTTTGGTTACTACATGACTCCATATGTGTTATTTCATCGTTTCGATGTCTTCACTATTATTCTACAATGTAGAAAACAGTCAAAAATTAAGAAAAACCCTGGAATAAGTAGGTGTCCAAACTTTTGACGGGTACTGTAGGTCAAATGTTAACCCTGGGCGGTGCAGGCAAAGCATGTATTAGTCCCTGACTCACACACTCTCACTCACGTGCATACACACAACCGGAGTCACACACTCTCACTCACATACACACAACGGGACTCTCACTCACATACACACAACGGGACTCTCACTCACGTGCATACACACAAGGGGACTCATACACAGAGAGAGAGACAGATACACACAACGGGACTCACACACAGAGAGAGAGACAGATACACACATGCATGTGCAGCTGCGGGTAGCCTAGTGGTTAGCGCGTTGGGCCAGTAACCGAAAGGTTGCTGGATCGAATCCTCGAGCGGACCCACTGTTCTAGGTATCCCCCTTTCCACGGGCCCCCACACACCTCTCTGATCCAGAGGGGGTTTGGGTAAAATGCGGAAGACAAATTTCAGTTGTACAACTGACTAGGTATACCCCCTTTTCCTCACACACACACAAACACACACACAGTTGACACACACTTCCTCTGTGACATCTCCCTCCCGCAGCACATCCTCCTCCTAGCCTGCTCCAGCTCTCCTCTGTGATGCTTCCGTAGCCGTGTCTCTGCTGTGTCGTTTCACTGCCTGAGATGCAGTTCTGCAGAGCGGTGTTCTGTCAGCCCTGTAGCACCACTACAGCCACATCGCCTGTACTAGATGATATGGAATGCAGGATGGGGAACTGTATAGGAATCGCACCACGTAGCAGTAGCCAGGTAGGTACAACAATCTCTCTACATCCTTCTCTGTGTGTGTGTGTGTGTGAGAGAGAGGTAGGCTGAAACATTTTCTCAGAAAATCAGCTGTGTTGGCGGCTTGTTGTGGATGGAGAGGAAGAACTGTGAGAGGAAGATGAGAGATGCAAAATGGATGTATTTCAGTGTTTGAGTGCAGTGGCTGTGTGTGGCTGTACTGCCCTGTGTGTTGGAGGGCTGATGTCAGGAGCTGGAGAGACTGAGAGAGAAGGGGGAATGAGGAAGACAAGAAAGGGGAGGGAGAAGCCAGCGAATGTGGACTAAAGCTGTGAGATGGGGAAAGGCAGAAGAGTAGAAAGGATAGAGAGATGAGAATGAAACAGAGAGAGCGGGGACACTGGGTGGCAGCGAGAGAGAGAAAGGGGGATATTGGAGGGAGAGAGGGGGATCTTAGAGCGAGAGAGATTTTAAAGAGAGGAGGGATCTGGTTGTAAAAATTGAATTAATTAACAGATTAAGGGACTGTATCTAGAGAAGGAAACACGGATTTGTCTAAAGGGAAGAGAAAGATTTCTAAACCATTGTTTCTTGGGGATACGGTATAGGCAAAGCACTCACTATACAGCTCTCTATATCCCTCAGTACTAGAACACCTTTGGATTTTGATACATGCAGAGATCTCACACTGTGTAGTCAGTGGCTAGGATTAGGGTTAGATTGGATACATGCAGAGATCTCACACTGGCTATAAGATGATCGAAACAAACCTGAGTAGACTGATTACATCATCAGGCGTGGGATATTTATTTATAGCCACGATAGACTGGTTCAGAAAGCCATGGTTCAGAAAGCCTGTTCTGTTCTGTCCAGCTTGTGATTGAAGCCGATAGAGGAGGAATGGACTCTAGAGAATGAACACTATTATCCAAAGTATTATTACTGCTGATCCTCGCTATTAGTTTTCCCTTTACACACGTCACAATCATCTTTATTGACACACAGTGGCAAGAAACAGTATGTGAAACCCTTTGGAATTATCTGGATTTCTGCATTAAACGTATGTGAAACCCTTTGGAATTATCTGGATTTCTGCATAAATTGGTCATCAGATTTGATCTGATCTTCATCTAAGTCACAACAATAGACACACACAGTCTGGTTAAACTAATAACACACAAACTATTGTATTTTTCTTATCTATTTTAAATACATTATTTAAACATTCAGTGTAGGTTGTAAAAAAAAGTATGTGAACCCCCTAGGCTAATGACTTCTCCACAAGCTAATTGGAGTCAGGAGTCAGCTAACCTGGAGTACAATCAACGAGATTGGCGATGTTGGTTAGAGCTGCCCTGCCCTACAAAAAACACAAAATCTGAGTTTGCTATTCACAAGAAGCATTGCCTAATGTGAACCATGCCTCGAACAAAATAGATCTCAGAAGACCTACGATTAAGAATAGTTGCCTTGCATAAAGCTGGAAAGGGTTACAAAAGTATCTCTAAAAGCCTTGATGTTCACCAGTCCACGGTTAGACAAAATAGTCTATAAATGGAGAAAGTTCAGCACTGTTGCTACTGACTGCTGACTGCAAGAGCACAGCGCAGAATGCTCAATGAGGTTAAGAAGAATCCTAGAGTATCAGCTAAAGACTAACAAATCTCTGGAACATGTTACCATCTCTGTTAACAAGTCTATGATACGTAAAACACTAAACAAGAATGGTGTTCATGGGAGGACACCACAGAAGAAGCCACTGCTGTCCATAAAAAACATTGCTGCACGTCTGAAGTTCTCAAAAGTGCACCTGGATTTTCCACAGCGCTACTGGCAAAATATTCTGTGGACACATTAAACTAAAGTTGAGTTGTTTGGAAGGAACACACAACACTATGGGTAGAGGAAAAAAAAGGCCCAGCACACCAACATCAAAACCTCATCCCAACTGTAAAGTATGGTGGAGGGAGCATCATGGTTTGGGGCTGTTTTGCTGCCTCAGGGCCTGGACAGCTTGCTATCATCGATGGAAAATTAATTCCCAAATTTATCAAGACATTTTGCAGGAGAATGTAAGGTTATCTGTCCGCCAATTGAAGCTCAACATAATTTGGGTGATGCAACAGGACAACGACCCAAAACACAGAAGTAAATCAACAGAAGAAAATACACCTTCTGGAGTGGCCCAGTCAGAGTCCTGACCTTCTGGAGTGGCCCAGTCAGAGTCCTGACCTTCTGGAGTGGCCCAGTCAGAGTCCTGACCTTCTGGAGTGGCCCAGTCAGAGTCCTGACCTTCTGGAGTGGCCCAGTCAGAGTCCTGACCTCAACCCGATTGAGATGCTGTGGCAAGACCTCAAGAGAGCGGTTCACACCAGACACGGATCCCTAAATAAATGATGTTTACAGGGGCGGATCCCTAAATTAATTATGTTTACAGGGGCGGATCCCATAATAAATTATGTTTACAGGGGCGGATCCCTAAATTAATTATGTTTACAGGGGCGGATCCCATAATAAATTATGTTTACAGGGGCGGATCCCTAAATAAATGATGTTTACAGGGGCGAAACCCATAATAAATTATGTTTACAGGGGCGGATCCCTAAATTAATTATGTTTACAGGGGCGGATCCCATAATAAATTATGTTTACAGGGGCGGATCCCTAAATAAATGATGTTTACAGGGGTGGATCCCTAAATAAATTATGTTTACAGGGGCGGATCCCATAAGAAATGATGTTTACAGGGGCGGATCCCTAAATTAATTATGTTTACAGGGGCGGATCCCATAATAAATTATGTTTACAGGGGCGGATCCCTAAATAAATGATGTTTACAGGGGTGGATCCCTAAATAAATTATGTTTACAGGGGCGGATCCCATAAGAAATTATGTTTACAGGGGCGGATCCCTAAATAAATGATGTTTACAGGGGTGGATCCCTAAATAAATTATGTTTACAGGGGTGGATCCCTAAATAAATTATGTTTACAGGGGCGGATCCCATAATAAATTATGTTTACAGGGGCGGATCCCTAAATAAATGATGTTTACAGGGGTGGATCCCTAAATAAATTATGTTTACAGGGGCGGATCCCATAATAAATTATGTTTACAGGGGTGGATCCCTAAATAAATTATGTTTACAGGGGCGGATCCCTAAATAAATGATGTTTACAGGGGTGGATCCCTAAATAAATTATGTTTACAGGGGCGGATCCCTAAATAAATGATGTTTACAGGGGTGGATCCCTAAATAAATTATGTTTACAGGGGCGGATCCCATAATAAATTATGTTTACAGGGGTGGATCCCTAAATAAATGATGTTTACAGGGGCGGATCCCTAAATAAATGATGTTTACAGGGGCGGATCCCTAAATAAATGATGTTTACAGGGGCGGATCCCTAAATAAATGATGTTTACAGGGGCGGATCCCTAAATAAATGATGTTTACAGGGGCGGATCCCTAAATAAATGATGTTTACAGGGGCGGATCCCTAAATAAATGATGTTTACAGGGGCGGATCCCATAATAAATTATGTTTACAGGGGTGGATCCCTAAATAAATTATGTTTACAGGGGCGGATCCCATAATAAATTATGTTTACAGGGGCGGATCCCTAAATAAATGTGTGAAGTGATCCAAACAAATTAAGTTAGTTGTGTAAGACATTTTCCAGATAGTTTTTAAATGTTTAAACGTTGTTTTTCTCTGACAAAACAAATCTGATTCAAAAGGGTGTGTGGCAGATTTCCAAACACTTCCGTGGTAGGATACACATAATGAAAGGTGGCGGAGGAGGGAGCGAGAGTTTGTTTCTTTTTTTGGTGTATTTTCAAATCCCACTAAAATACACCACATTACCATTCAGTGCTCAAAAAAGTACCTCAACCCCAAGAGACCTCAACCCCATCGAGCAACTATGGGATTAATTGGAATGCTGACTGGGGCGGCAGGGTAGCCTAGTGGTTAGAATTTGTTCTTAACTGACTTGCCTGAAATAAAAAAAACTTCCCATGTTTCACTTGCAAAACAAGGTAACGGTAAATGAATTGCCCCTCCTTCGGCCAATTAGTGACAGCAACATGTACCTGTTATAAGTGTCAATATAAACGTTTGTTCTTAATTGACTTACCTAGTTAAATAAAGGTAAACATTTTGTAATTTTTTTTACGCTGACTGCAAGCCAGGGCTAATCGCCCAACGTCGGTGCCCAACCTTACTAATGCTCTTGTGGCTGAAACAGTGTTTCACCTGTGTTTCATCTGCTCGTAGCCTAGTGGGCGGCAGCGTAGCCTAGTGGTTATAGTGTTGGACTAGTAACCGGAAGGTTGCGAGTTCAAACCCCCGAGCTGACAAGGTACAAATCTGTCGTTCTGCCACTGAACAGGCAGTTAACCCACTGTTCCTAGGCCATCATTGAAAATAAGAATTTGTTCTTAACTGACTTGCCTAGTTAAATAAAGGTTAAAAAAATTATTAAATATGAGGGTTGCATCTGTCCAACACACCCAGTCTCCACCAATCAACTCATCCAACCTTTGATTGGCTGACTAAAGCTTGGTAGCGCTAAGGCAAAAACAGATCCAGCACACATGGTAGTCAAACGCAGAGTATCGGGGAAGCTCCCTCGGGAATGTGGTCGATAAGTGTCTTCCACATTTTAATAAAACTATGTTTATTACCGTATAGGACTGCTGACAGCCTCTTCAATGGGAGAATCATATTTATCTGTACCACATTGTTACAGTACGTGGCGTGTTGAACATTGTTACAGTAGGTGGCGTGTTGAACATTGTTACAGTAGGTGGTGTGTTGAACATTGTTACAGTAGGTGGTGTGTTGAACATTGTTACAGTACGTGGTGTGTTGAACATTGTTACAGTACGTGGTGTGTTGAACATTGTTACAGTACGTGGTGTGTTGAACATTGTTACAGTAGGTGGTGTGTTGAACATTGTTACAGTAGGTGGTGTGTTGAACATTGTTACAGTAGGTGGTGTGTTGAACATTGTTACAGTACGTGGTGTGTTGAACATTGTTACAGTACGTGGTGTGTTGAACATTGTTACAGTACGTGGTGTGTTGAACATTGTTACAGTAGGTGGTGTGTTGAACATTGTTACAGTAGGTGGTGTGTTGAACATTGTTACAGTAGGTGGTGTGTTGAACATTGTTACAGTACGTGGTGTGTTGAACATTGTTACAGTACGTGGTGTGTTGAACATTGTTACAGTACGTGGTGTGTTGAACATTGTTACAGTACGTGGTGTGTTGAACATTGTTACAGTAGGTGGTGTGTTGAACATTGTTACAGTACGTGGTGTGTTGAACATTGTTACAGTACGTGGTGTGTTGAACATTGTTACAGTACGTGGTGTGTTGAACATTGTTACAGTAGGTGGTGTGTTGAACATTGTTACAGTACGTGGTGTGTTGAACATTGTTACAGTAGGTGGTGTGTTGAACATTGTTACAGTAGATGGTGTGTTGAACATTGTTACAGTAGGTGGTGTGTTGAACATTGTTACAGTAGGTGGCGTGTTGAACATTGTTACAGTAGGTGGTGTGTTGAACATTGTTACAGTAGGTGGCGTGTTGAACATTGTTACAGTAGGTGGTGTGTTGAACATTGTTACAGTACGTGGTGTGTTGAACATTGTTACAGTAGGTGGTGTGTTGAACATTGTTACAGTAGGTGGTGTGTTGAACATTGTTACAGTAGGTGGTGTGTTGAACATTGTTACAGTACGTGGCGTGTTGAACATTGTTACAGTACGTGGCGTGTTGAACATTGTTACAGTACGTGGTGTGTTGAACATTGTTACAGTACGTGGTGTGTTGAACATTGTTACAGTAGGTGGTGTGTTGAACATTGTTACAGTAGGTGGTGTGTTGAACATTGTTACAGTACGTGGTGTGTTGAACATTGTTACAGTACGTGGTGTGTTAAACATTGTTACAGTACGTGGTGTGTTGAACATTGTTACAGTACGTGGTGTGTTGAACATTGTTACAGTAGGTGGTGTGTTGAACATTGTTACAGTACGTGGTGTGTTGAACATTGTTACAGTACGTGGTGTGTTGAACATTGTTACAGTACGTGGTGTGTTGAACATTGTTACAGTAGGTGGTGTGTTGAACATTGTTACAGTAGGTGGTGTGTTGAACATTGTTACAGTAGGTGGTGTGTTGAACATTGTTACAGTAGGTGGTGTGTTGAACATTGTTACAGTAGGTGGTGTGTTGAACATTGTTACAGTAGGTGGCGTGTTGAACATTGTTACAGTAGGTGGTGTGTTAAACATTGTTACAGTAGGTGGTGTGTTAAACATTGTTACAGTACGTGGTGTGTTGAACATTGTTACAGTAGGTGGTGTGTTGAACATTGTTACAGTACGTGGTGTGTTGAACATTGTTACAGTAGGTGGTGTGTTGAACATTGTTACAGTAGGTGGCGTGTTGAACATTGTTACAGTAGGTGGTGTGTTGAACATTGTTACAGTAGGTGGTGTGTTGAACATTGTTACTGTAGGTGGTGTGTTGAACATTGTTACAGTAGGTGGTGTGTTGAACATTGTTACAGTAGGTGGTGTGTTGAACATTGTTACAGTAGGTGGTGTGTTGAACATTGTTACAGTACGTGGTGTGTTGAACATTGTTACAGTAGGTGGTGTGTTGAACATTGTTACAGTAGGTGGTGTGTTGAACATTGTTACAGTACGTGGTGTGTTGAACATTGTTACAGTAGGTGGTGTGTTGAACATTGTTACAGTAGGTGGTGTGTTGAACATTGTTACAGTACGTGGTGTGTTGAACATTGTTACAGTACGTGGTGTGTTGAACATTGTTACAGTAGGTGGTGTGTTGAACATTGTTACAGTACGTGGTGTGTTGAACATTGTTACAGTACGTGGTGTGTTGAACATTGTTACAGTACGTGGTGTGTTGAACATTGTTACAGTACGTGGTGTGTTGAACATTGTTACAGTACGTGGTGTGTTGAACATTGTTACAGTAGGTGGTGTGTTGAACATTGTTACAGTACGTGGCGTGTTGAACATTGTTACAGTACGTGGCGTGTTGAACATTGTTACAGTACGTGGTGTGTTGAACATTGTTACAGTACGTGGTGTGTTGAACATTGTTACAGTACGTGGTGTGTTGAACATTGTTACAGTAGGTGGTGTGTTGAACATTGTTACAGTACGTGGTGTGTTGAACATTGTTACAGTACGTGGTGTGTTGAACATTGTTACAGTACGTGGTGTGTTGAACATTGTTACAGTACGTGGTGTGTTGAACATTGTTACAGTACGTGGTGTGTTGGACATTGTTACAGTAGGTGGTGTGTTGAACATTGTTACAGTACGTGGTGTGTTGAACATTGTTACAGTAGGTGGTGTGTTGAACATTGTTACAGTACGTGGTGTGTTGAACATTGTTACAGTACGTGGTGTGTTGGACATTGTTACAGTAGGTGGTGTGTTGAACATTGTTACAGTACGTGGTGTGTTGAACATTGTTACAGTACGTGGTGTGTTGAACATTGTTACAGTAGGTGGTGTGTTGAACATTGTTACAGTAGGTGGTGTGTTGAACATTGTTACAGTACGTGGTGTGTTGAACATTGTTACAGTACGTGGTGTGTTGAACATTGTTACAGTAGGTGGTGTGTTGAACATTGTTACAGTACGTGGTGTGTTGAACATTGTTACAGTACGTGGTGTGTTGAACATTGTTACAGTAGGTGGTGTGTTGAACATTGTTACAGTACGTGGTGTGTTGAACATTGTTACAGTACGTGGTGTGTTGAACATTGTTACAGTACGTGGTGTGTTGAACATTGTTACAGTACGTGGTGTGTTGAACATTGTTACAGTACGTGGTGTGTTGAACATTGTTACAGTAGGTGGTGTGTTGAACATTGTTACAGTACGTGGCGTGTTGAACATTGTTACAGTACGTGGCGTGTTGAACATTGTTACAGTACGTGGTGTGTTGAACATTGTTACAGTACGTGGTGTGTTGAACATTGTTACAGTACGTGGTGTGTTGAACATTGTTACAGTAGGTGGTGTGTTGAACATTGTTACAGTACGTGGTGTGTTGAACATTGTTACAGTACGTGGTGTGTTGAACATTGTTACAGTACGTGGTGTGTTGAACATTGTTACAGTACGTGGTGTGTTGAACATTGTTACAGTACGTGGTGTGTTGGACATTGTTACAGTAGGTGGTGTGTTGAACATTGTTACAGTACGTGGTGTGTTGAACATTGTTACAGTAGGTGGTGTGTTGAACATTGTTACAGTACGTGGTGTGTTGAACATTGTTACAGTACGTGGTGTGTTGGACATTGTTACAGTAGGTGGTGTGTTGAACATTGTTACAGTACGTGGTGTGTTGAACATTGTTACAGTACGTGGTGTGTTGGACATTGTTACAGTAGGTGGTGTGTTGAACATTGTTACAGTACGTGGTGTGTTGAACATTGTTACAGTACGTGGTGTGTTGGACATTGTTACAGTAGGTGGTGTGTTGAACATTGTTACAGTACGTGGTGTGTTGAACATTGTTACAGTACGTGGTGTGTTGAACATTGTTACAGTACGTGGTGTGTTGAACATTGTTACAGTACGTGGTGTGTTGAACATTGTTACAGTACGTGGTGTGTTGGACATTGTTACAGTAGGTGGTGTGTTGAACATTGTTACAGTACGTGGTGTGTTGAACATTGTTACAGTAGGTGGTGTGTTGAACATTGTTACAGTACGTGGTGTGTTGGACATTGTTACAGTAGGTGGTGTGTTGAACATTGTTACAGTACGTGGTGTGTTGAACATTGTTACAGTACGTGGTGTGTTGAACATTGTTACAGTACGTGGTGTGTTGAACATTGTTACAGTACGTGGCGTGTTGAACATTGTTACAGTACGTGGCGTGTTGAACATTGTTACAGTACGTGGTGTGTTGAACATTGTTACAGTACGTGGTGTGTTGGACATTGTTACAGTAGGTGGTGTGTTGAACATTGTTACAGTACGTGGTGTGTTGAACATTGTTACAGTACGTGGTGTGTTAAACATTGTTACAGTACGTGGTGTGTTGAACATTGTTACAGTACGTGGTGTGTTGAACATTGTTACAGTAGGTGGTGTGTTGAACATTGTTACAGTACGTGGTGTGTTGAACATTGTTACAGTACGTGGTGTGTTGGACATTGTTACAGTAGGTGGTGTGTTGAACATTGTTACAGTATTCATTCATGAAGAAGACATGTCTTTGCCAACAAAAGCAGCTCTTCCAAAAGTTGCTGTTCGATCATATCCAACCCAGACGGGTCATGATGTACATTGAATAACAACAACCCTGGGTCTTTGTAAATTCTCAATTTGAACATTGTGCTCAATTAAATAGAGATTGTTTTGGAGTAAAACTCAATCTTCGGGCAAGACCAGAAACATTGAAAGTAAGACCCAATGCCTGTTTGGTATTTAGATCTGTGGGCCAAACCTGCTCGGAGTCTGAGGGGTTAAATAGGGCCTACTTAAAACCCGTTTCTCTGAGCCTATTGCAGAAGTGTAACGGCGTTCTTCGTTTGTCGAAAGAGAGTCGGACCGAAATGCAGCGTGGTGGTTAATCATGTCTTTAATGAAGAAAAAGTGACGATACATGAAATAACTAATAAATACAAAACAACAAACGGAACGTGAAACTTATTACAGCCTGTCTGGTGAAACTACACAGAGACAGGAACAATCACCCACCAACCTAATACATCCTATCTGGTGAAACTACACAGAGACAGGAACAATCACCCACCAACCTAATACAGCCTATCTGGTGAAACTACACAGAGACAGGAACAATCACCCACCAACCTAATACAGCCTATCTGGTGAAACTACACAGAGACAGGAACAATCACCCACCAACCTAATACAGCCTATCCGGTGACACTACACAGAGACAGGAACAATCACCCACCAACCTAATACAGCCTATCTGGTGAAACTACACAGAGACAGGAACAATCACCCACCAACCTAATACAGCCTATCCGGTGACACTACACAGAGACAGGAACAATCACCTACCAACCTAATACAGCCTATCTGGTGACACTACACAGAGACAGGAACAATCACCCACCAACCTAATACAGCCTATCTGGTGAAACTACACAGAGACAGGAACAATCACCCACCAACCTAATACAGCCTATCCGGTGACACTACACAGAGACAGGAACAATCACCTACCAACCTAATACAGCCTATCTGGTGACACTACACAGAGACAGGAACAATCACCCACCAACCTAATACAGCCTATCTGGTGAAACTACACAGAGACAGGAACAATCACCCACCAACCTAATACAGCCTATCTGGTGAAACTACACAGAGACAGGAACAATCACCCACCAACCTAATACAGCCTATCTGGTGAAACTATACAGAGACAGGAACAATCACCCACCAACCTAATACAGCCTATCTGGTGAAACTACACAGAGACAGGAACAATCACCCACGAAATACAAAGTGAAACTCAGGCTACCTAAATACGGTTCCCCATCAGAGACAACAAGAATCACCTGACTCTGATCGAGAACCGCCTCAGGCAGCCAAGCCTACACTCGACACACCCCTAATCAACCACAATCCCAATGCCTACAAAAAAAAACAATACGACAACACAATAACCCATGTCACACCCTGGCCTGAACAAATAATTAAAGAAAACACAAAATACTAAGACCAAGGCGTGACAAGAAGAAAGTAGTGTTTATGCCAATCAATGTCACTGCCTGTTTGGTATTTAGATCTGTGGGCCGAACCTGCTCGGAGTCTGAGGGGTTAAATAGGGCCTACTTAAAACCCGTTTCTCTGAGCCTATTGCAGAAGAAAGTAGTGTTTATGCCAATCAATGTCAATGCCTGTTTGGTATTTAGATCTGTGGGCCGAACCTGCTCGGAGTCTGAGGGGTTAAATAGGGCCTACTTAAAACCCGTTTCTCTGAGCCTATTGCAGAAGAAAGTAGTGTTTATGTAGTAGTGTTCATAGCTTTTGTCCATTCTTCCTCCTTGAGTACAGTTCCCAGGGCCCCTGTTTTTTCTGTTTCTGAGTACAGTTCCCAGATCCCTTTCCCAGGGCCCCTGTTTTTTCTGTTTCTGAGTACAGTTCCCAGATCCCTTTCCCAGGGCCCCTGTTTTTTCTGTTTCTGGGTTGAACAGAATGCCATAAAAAAGAGAGGAACTTTTTTCTTATTTCTGAACTTAAGCAGACGGTCCTCTACTGAGCTTCTAAAGTCAATATTTTGAGTATAAAACTTTTTAAAGAGGAAATACAATTATGAATTTGTAGGAATCCCCCCCCAAAAAGTGGTTACCTGGGATACCATTTATTTTGAATCTGTTGGAAAGACATTAACACTTTATCCAGGAATCCTCTATCCTCACCCTTCTGGTGTGCCATGAGTCAACGATACCACTTTCACTTCCTGGATGAAAGGCCTTGTATTTTTGGTTATTGGTACGAGGGACGGACAGAGTCTCCCTGTATATTTTCATATATCATGCCAGATTCCTATTGTCCTGCCAACAATGGGGTTCTGCCCGATCTTTGGAGGGAGTTTAGGAAGATCACTGGTAAGCATGGTTAATGGAGCACAACATCACAAATATACATGGTTT
Source organism: Oncorhynchus kisutch (assembly GCF_002021735.2). Taxonomy (NCBI): domain Eukaryota; kingdom Metazoa; phylum Chordata; class Actinopteri; order Salmoniformes; family Salmonidae; genus Oncorhynchus; species Oncorhynchus kisutch. The sequence continues at coordinate 5,849,308 of NC_034193.2, forward strand.
GTAACCCAGTCCAGGTAGTCGTGGAGCCATTGAGAAATAGTTATTGCATGCCAGGCCCAATTGTAGAACATAATATTTGCTACAGCCAGGGCCACCTCTCTTCAGTGTTAGTGTTAACGTGAGAGACATTTTAGAGCATTTTCTCCAGTTCAGCTCTAGTTTCTTAGTTATCATTAAAGCAAACATTTGCAGAGGGTTCGAGGAGTCGTGGTAGTGTTTTCATTTTGATAAGGCTGATTCTACCAAGCCATGAAATAGGGAGACCAGTCCATCATCGTTTTAGATCTATTTTTACTGTTCTTATAAGAGAAAGGAAGTTTATTTTGAGCAAATCTTTGATATTGAGTGCGAATGATAAACCAAGATAGAGAAAGCCAGAGGTAGAAGATTTAAATGGGAAATTTGAAAGAGCTGTCTCAGACTTATCACTAAAGTTTATTTTGGAGCCGGATAGTCTGCTAAATGCATTAATAATATCAAAGATGACAGGGATATGTATTTCCGGATTAGATACAGTTAGCAATATGTCATCGGTCTATAATGCAATATGTTGGGTTGATGCTCCTAACTTAATGCTCTCAATAGCAGCATGGTCCAGGTGGATTCAGCAAGTGGTCCTATGGCCAGCGCAAACAAGAGTGGGGACAACGAACATCCCTGTCGGGTTCCTCTCTCCAAACCGAACTCTGTGGAGCTAGAACCCTGGCCCCATGAGAGGGATATAGCAGTTGTGTCCATCTGATAAATTCCACCCCAATCCAAACCTTTTTAGACCATCAAATGGAAACTCAATCCTGTCACAAGCCGTTTAGGAATCCAGTGAACAGACACTAGAGAGAGAATACAGTAGACGGCACGGGTCAAAATGTTTGATTGATGACCCTGCGTCATGATGACGTGTGCATGTCCCAACATGGGCCTCCGGCCCGTCCCCCCTGTTCCTGTGGTCACGTGTGTTATTTTATATCGATATGGTATATCTATATGGTATATCTATATGGTATATCTATATGGTATATCTATATGGTATATCTATATGGTATATCTATATGGTATGCCATGTAGTCATGGTGATTGATGTATAGGGTCCTGGTTGAACTGGGGGGGGTTTGTGTTGTGCGTCCGTAGATTCTGTCTCTAGTTGTTAAGACGATGTCAACCCTGGAGAATGACTGATAGAACTTCTTCTGTAATCCTGTTCTCTGTTCTCTTGGGTGCATCAAAGAGATTTAGTTCACTGTGGGGCAGCAGGTAGCCTAGTGGTTAGTGCATTGGCAGCCCCCCGCTCCCCGCACCTCTCTGATTCAGAGGGGTTAGGTTAGATGCGGAAGACACATTTCAGTTGAAGGCATTCAGTTGTACAACTGACCAGGCCTTTCCAGTTTAACAGTGGATTCTGTTTTCTTAGATGGGGTTTCTGTTTTCTTAGATGGGGTTACTAGTTTAGTGTATTTGCGATCAATCTTAGGATTAATAACATAGTTGTCCCCTTCAAGTACAACAAAAGGTGTGACAGCAGTTACTGCCAGTAGTTTTGAATAAAAAACATCCTGGTAAACGGTAGGAGCATACATAGTCCTAAACCCAATCTGTTCCCCATAGAGGAAGCCAGACACTCTGGCCGTAAAGTGGCCGGGCTTCATGCAGGCTATACATTCTCCCCAAAAATACAAGTATGTTGGAAGCTTGTCCATGTTTAATGCTGCCCGCGTTTCACGTTGTTTACAGTGTTCAAGAGGTATATCAATCTCCCCAGGTTGAGTGACAGGTTAAGGCACTGTCCACAAGGGGGCGGCCCTCCGCCATAGATGGTTAATTCATTGCTGATTCCTGCCTGTAGCTCACTAGTCTGTATGAGGTGTCTATTGATACAGGATATGGGCACTAAAGGAGATTAATTGTTGGTAGAGGAGTTGAGGGTTGTACACAACCATCCTATTATCCCACAAGCAGTCTCTGTGGTACATATGAGCCCCAAAATGAGCTGTCTGTCTCCACCATTCCTGGGAATTAAATCAAAATGAAATCAAAGTTTATTTGTCATGTGCGCCGAATAAAACAGGTGTATGCTTACTTACAGGCTCTAACCAATAGTGTAAAAAAGGTATTAGGTGAACAATAGGTAAGTAAAGAAATAAAACCACAGTAAAAAGAGAGGCTATATACAGTAGAGAGGCTATAAAAGTAGAGAGGCTATATACAGTAGAGATGCTAGAGGCTATATACAGTAGAGAAGCTATAAAAGTAGAGGCTATATACAGTAGAGGCTAGAGGCTATATACAGTAGAGAGGCTATATACAGTAGAGAGGCTATATACAGTAGAGAGGCTAGAGGCTATACACAGTAGAGAGGCTATAAAAGTAGCGAGGCTACATCCAGACACCAGTTAGTCAGGCTGATTGAGGTAGTATGTACATGTAGATGAACAGAGAGTAGCAGCAGCGTAAAAAGAGGGTTTTGGGGGGAAGCACACAATGCAAATAGTCCGGGTAGACATTTGATTACCTGTTCAGGAGTCTTATGGCTTGAGGGTAAAAACTGTTGAGAAGCCTTTTTGTCCTTGACTTGGCACTCCGGTACCGCTTGCCATGCAGTAGTAGAGAGAACAGTCTGGGGTGGCTGGGGTCTTTGACAATTGTTAGGGCCTTCCTCTGACACGGCCTGGTGTAGAGGTCCTGGATGGCAGGAAGGTTAGCTCCAGTGATGTACTGGGCTGTACGCACTACCCTCTGTAGTGCCTTGCGGTCAGAGACCGGGCAATTGCCGTACCAGGCAGTGATGCAGCCAGTCAGGATGCTCTCGATGTTGCAGCTGTAGAAACTTTTGAGGATCTCAGGACCCACGCCAAATCTTTTTAGTTTCCTGAGGGAGAATAGGCTTTGTCGTACCCTCTTCATGACTGTCTTGGTGTGTTTGGACCATTCTAGTTTGTTTTTGATTTGGACGCCAAGGAACTTGAAGCTCTCAACCTGCTCCACTACAGCCCCGTCGATGAGAATGGGGGCATGCTCGGTCCTCCTTTTCCTGTAGTCCACAATCATCTCCTTAGTCTTGGTTATGTTGAGGGATCGGTTGTTATTCTGGCACCACATTGTCAGGTCTCTGACTTCCTCCCTATAGGCTGCCTCGTCGTTGTCGGTGATCACTGTTGTGTCGTCTGCAAACTTAATGATGGTGTTGGAGTCGTGCCTGGCCATGCATTCATGGGTGAACAAGGAGTACAGGAGGGGACTGAGCACGCACCCCTGGGGAGCTCCAGGGTTGAGGATCAGCGTGGTGGATTTCTTGCTACCTACCCTCACCACCTGGGGGCAGCCCGTCAGGAAGTCCAGGATCCAGTTGCAGAGGGAGGTGTTTAGTCCCAGGATCCTTAGCTTAGTGATGAGCTTTGAGGGCACTATGGTGTTGAACGCTGAGCTGTAGTCAATGAACAGCATTCTCACATAGGTGATCCTTTTTGTCCAGGTGGAAAAGAGCAGTGTGGAGTGCAATAGAGATTGCATCATCTGTGGATCTGTTTGGGCGGTATGCAAATTGGAGTGGGTCTAGGGTTTCTGGGTCTAGGGTTTCTAGTGCTATCTAGTTAGGCCCTGTTATGTATGATATAATGTGATACCATTATATAGTATTTATCCTAGGCACTACTTTATGTTGTTACTGTGGAAACTAGAGCATTGATACTAATTGAGTACTGCGTCTGCAATGAATGTTCTATGCTTGAAACTTTAGTTTGAACGATAAAGTCATGTAAACGCTCTGTTTCAAGTATCATTATTACTGTTTGTGTCGTAGTAAGAACACAACAGGCTTGTCCCCATTCTGCCCCCTCCTCGCACCTCCCCCTGCCTCTTCCCCCCACCACCTCTCCCCCTGCCTCTCCCCCCCACCACCTCTCCCCCTGCCTCCCCCCCCCACCACCTCTCCCCCTGCCTCTCCCACCCCCCCTCTCGCCCCCACCACCTCTCCCCCTGCCTCTTCCCCCCACCACCCCTCCCCCTGCCTCTCCCACCCCCGCTGACATTAGCAGACATGGCCTCTCCAGGTCCAGTTCTGCTTCCCCCTCCTTCTGCCTCTCCCCCTTCTCCCCTGCTTCTCTCCCTCCTCCCACTCCCACGTTCAGTTCACCTCTCCACCTATCACCTGCCTCCCTGCATGCCTCCCTCCCTCCCTATCCCCCTCGCGACGTCCTTCCCCTCCGTCCTTTTCAGAGCTGCTGAGAGCAGAACAGATATAGCAACACGGCAGTGCAGTAGGTGTGAGAGAGATAGACAGCGGCCTCAAATAACACCCGTAACTATATCATTGACTGAACGAGGTCGCATCGGAACCCTGCGATTGGAATAATATTTGAGTACATCTTGGTAGTGTTGGTGAGTTGAAGATCTTTGTGACTTTCTGTTGTCCCTTCTCAGTGTTGTCATGTTTTCAGTTATGTTTCTCATATGGTTCTCATGTGTTTCTCATGTGTTTCTGTTTCTCATGTGTTTTTTCGTGTTTCTCATGTGTTTCTCATGTGTTTCTGGTTCTCATGTGTTTCTCATGTGTTTCTCATGTGGTTCTCATGTGTTTCTCATGTGGTTCTGTTTCTCATGTGGTTCTCATGTGTTTTTTAATGTGGTTCTCATGTGGTTCTCATGTGTTTCTCATGTTGGTTCTCATGTGTTTCTTATGTGTTTCTTATGTGTTTCTCATGTGGTTCTCATGTGTTTCTTATGTGTTTCTCATGTGTTTCTCATGTGCATAGTGAAAAGTAGGTTTGTGTGGTTTCCTGGTACTCTGAATGACTTTGCAGATGCTGCGTTTCAGATTGACATAACATAACACATTAGATGCCCCGCTGACCAGTTTGGAATAGTTATTGTTTAGAGGCGCCTTGATCGTCATTATTAAGACAGAATTTTAGCACAGGGCTGTTTTTTTTTGGCAATGCTTTAAATACATATGTGATTAAAAATGGAGAGAGTTTACAAATCTATCATTTCAGTGGCTTTAAACCACATCAGGACACAGACATAAGCCCATGTGGTACAGATATGAGCAAAGCTCTACCCCTGAGTTGCAGGAGCGGTTTGAGTCAGGAACACTTGAGTGCACCAGTAGGATGGTATTAGCTGTGTGTTGTCATCTTTTGAGTCCAAGACGACCCAAATTCTCCACCGTTCTGCCAAAGTGTGCACTCTTGTACACACCCCGTAAGCATTGGCCAACAAACATTATCATTGGCCAACAAACATTATTATTGGCCAACAAGCATTATTATTGGCCAACAAGCATTAGAATGGCGGCAGGTAGCCTAGCGGTTAGAGTGTAGGGACGGTAGGTAGCCTCGTGGTCAGAGCGTTGGGCCACACACCTCGGTTTTTCGGATGACTGCCTTGCCTGGTTCACCAATTACTTTGCAGACAGAGTTCAGTGCGTCAAATCGGAGGGCATGCTGTCTGGTCCTCTGGCAGTCTCTATGGGGGTGCCACAGGGTTCAATTCTTGGGCCGACTCTTTTCTCTGTGTATATCAATGATGTCGCTCTTGCTGCGGGCGATTCCCTGATCCACCTCTACGCAGACGACACCATTCTATATACCTTCGGCCCGTCTTTGGACACTGTGCTATCTAACCTCCAAACAAGCTTCAATGCCATACAACACTCCTTCCGTGGCCTCCAACTGCTCTTAAACGCTAGTAAAACCAAATGCATGCTTTTCAACCGGTCGCTGCCTGCACCCGCATGCCCGACTAGCATCACCACCCTGGATGGTTCCGACCTAGAATATGTGGACGTCTATAAGTACCTAGGTGTCTGGCTAGACTGCAAACTCTCCTTCCAGACTCATATCAAACATCTCCAATCGAAAATCAAATCAAGAGTCGGCTTTCTAAAGCCTCCTTCACTCACGCCGCCAAGCTTACCCTAGTAAAACTGACTATCCTACCAATCCTCGACTTCGGCGATGTCATCTACAAAATGGCTTCCAACACTCTACTCAGCAAACTGGATGCAGTCTATCACAGTGCCATCCGTTTCGTCACTAAAGCACCTTATACCACCCACCACTGCGACTTGTATGCTCTAGTCGGCTGGCCCTCGCTACATATTCGTCGCCAGACCCACTGGCTCCAGGTCATCTACAAGTCCATGCTAGGTAAAGCTCCGCCTTATCTCAGCTCACTGGTCACGATGGCAACACCCATCCGTAGCACGCGCTCCAGCAGGTGTATCTCACTGATCATCCCTAAAGCCAACACCTCATTTGGCCGCCTTTCGTTCCAGTACTCTGCTGCCTGTGACTGGAACGAATTGCAAAAATCGCTGAAGTTGGAGACTTTTATCTCCCTCACCAACTTCAAACATCAGCTATCTGAGCGGCTAACCGATCGCTGCAGCTGTACATAGTCTATTGGTAAATAGCCCACCCTTTCTCACCTACCTCATCCCCATACTGTTTTTATTTATTTACTTTTCTGCTCTTTTGCACACCAATATCTCTACCTGTACATGACCATCTGATCATTCATCACTCCAGTGTTAATCTGCAAAATTGTAATTATTTGCCTACCTCCTCATGCCTTTTGCACACATTGTATATAGACTCCCCCTTTGGTTTCTACTGTGTTATTGACTTGTTAATTGTTTACTCCATGTGTAACTCTTTGTTGTCTGCTCACACTGCTATGCTTTATCTTGGCCAGGTCGCAGTTGCAAATGAGAACTTGTTCTCAACTAGCCTACCTGGTTAAATAAAGGTGTTCTCAACTAGCCTACCTGGTTAAATAAAGGTGTTCTCAACTAGCCTACCTGGTTAAATAAAGGTGTTCTCAACTAGCCTACCTGGTTAAATAAAGGTGTTCTCAACTAGCCTACCTGGTTAAATAAAGGTGTTCTCAACTAGCCTACCTGGTTAAATAAAGGTGTTCTCAACTAGCCTACCTGGTTAAATAAAGGTGTTCTCAACTAGCCTACCTGGTTAAATAAAGGTGTTCTCAACTAGCCTACCTGGTTAAATAAAGGTGTTCTCAACTAGCCTACCTGGTTAAATAAAGGTGTTCTCTACTAGCCTACCTGGTTAAATAAAGGTGTTCTCAACTAGCCTACCTGGTTAAATAAAGGTGTTCTCAACTAGCCTACCTGGTTAAATAAAGGTGTTCTCAACTAGCCTACCTGGTTAAATAAAGGTGTTCTCAACTAGCCTACCTGGTTAAATAAAGGTGTTCTCAACTAGCCTACCTGGTTAAATAAAGGTGTTCTCAACTAGCCTACCTGGTTAAATAAAGGTGTTCTCAACTAGCCTACCTGGTTAAATAAAGGTGTTCTCAACTAGCCTACCTGGTTAAATAAAGGTGTTCTCAACTAGCCTACCTGGTTAAATAAAGGTGTTCTCAACTAGCCTACCTGGTTAAATAAAGGTGTTCTCAACTAGCCTACCTGGTTAAATAAAGGTGTTCTCAACTAGCCTACCTGGTTAAATAAAGGTGTTCTCAACTAGCCTACCTGGTTAAATAAAGGTGTTCTCAACTAGCCTACCTGGTTAAATAAAGGTGTTCTCAACTAGCCTACCTGGTTAAATAAAGGTGTTCTCAACTAGCCTACCTGGTTAAATAAAGGTGTTCTCAACTAGCCTACCTGGTTAAATAAAGGTGTTCTCAACTAGCCTACCTGGTTAAATACAGGTGTTCTCAACTAGCCTACCTGGTTAAATAAAGGTGTTCTCAACTAGCCTACCTGGTTAAATAAAGGTGTTCTCAACTAGCCTACCTGGTTAAATACAGGTGTTCTCAACTAGCCTACCTGGTTAAATAAAGGTGTTCTCAACTAGCCTACCTGGTTAAATAAAGGTGTTCTCAACTAGCCTACCTGGTTAAATACAGGTGTTCTCAACTAGCCTACCTGGTTAAATACAGGTGTTCTCAACTAGCCTACCTGGTTAAATACAGGTGTTCTCAACTAGCCTACCTGGTTAAATACAGGTGTTCTCAACTAGCCTACCTGGTTAAATAAAGGTGTTCTCAACTAGCCTACCTGGTTAAATAAAGGTGTTCTCAACTAGCCTACCTGGTTAAATAAAGGTGTTCTCAACTAGCCTACCTGGTTAAATAAAGGTGTTCTCAACTAGCCTACCTGGTTAAATAAAGGTGTTCTCAACTAGCCTACCTGGTTAAATAAAGGTGTTCTCAACTAGCCTACCTGGTTAAATAAAGGTGTTCTCAACTAGCCTACCTGGTTAAATAAAGGTGTTCTCAACTAGCCTACCTGGTTAAATAAAGGTGTTCTCAACTAGCCTACCTGGTTAAATAAAGGTGTTCTCAACTAGCCTACCTGGTTAAATAAAGGTGTTCTCAACTAGCCTACCTGGTTAAATAAAGGTGTTCTCAACTAGCCTACCTGGTTAAATAAAGGTGTTCTCAACTAGGCCTACCTGGTTAAATAAAGGTGTTCTCAACTAGCCTACCTGGTTAAATAAAGGTGTTCTCAACTAGCCTACCTGGTTAATAAAGGTGTTCTCAACTAGCCTACCTGGTTAAATAAAGGTGTTCTCAACTAGCCTACCTGGTTAAATAAAGGTGTTCTCAACTAGCCTACCTGGTTAAATAAAGGTGTTCTCAACTAGCCTACCTGGTTAAATAAAGGTGTTCTCAACTAGCCTACCTGGTTAAATAAAGGTGTTCTCAACTAGCCTACCTGGTTAAATAAAGGTGTTCTCAACTAGCCTACCTGGTTAAATAAAGGTGTTCTCAACTAGCCTACCTGGTTAATAAAGGTGTTCTCAACTAGCCTACCTGGTTAAATAAAGGTGTTCTCAACTAGCCTACCTGGTTAAATAAAGGTGTTCTCAACTAGCCTACCTGGTTAAATAAAGGTGTTCTCAACTAGCCTACCTGGTTAAATAAAGGTGTTCTCAACTAGCCTACCTGGTTAAATAAAGGTGTTCTCAACTAGCCTACCTGGTTAAATAAAGGTGTTCTCAACTAGCCTACCTGGTTAAATAAAGGTGTTCTCAACTAGCCTACCTGGTTAAATAAAGGTGTTCTCAACTAGCCTACCTGGTTAAATAAAGGTGTTCTCAACTAGCCTACCTGGTTAAATAAAGGTGTTCTCAACTAGCCTACCTGGTTAAATAAAGGTGTTCTCAACTAGCCTACCTGGTTAAATAAAGGTGTTCTCAACTAGCCTACCTGGTTAAATAAAGGTGTTCTCAACTAGCCTACTCTGGTTAAATAAAGGTGTTCTCAACTAGCCTACCTGGTTAAATAAAGGTGTTCTCAACTAGCCTATCTGGTTAAATAAAGGTGTTCTCAACTAGCCTACCTGGTTAAATAAAGGTGTTCTCTACTAGCCTACCTGGTTAAATAAAGGTGTTCTCAACTAGCCTACCTGGTTAAATAAAGGTGTTCTCAACTAGCCTACCTGGTTAAATAAAGGTGTTCTCAACTAGCCTACCTGGTTAAATAAAGGTGTTCTCAACTAGCCTACCTGGTTAAATAAAGGTGTTCTCAACTAGCCTACCTGGTTAAATAAAGGTGTTCTCAACTAGCCTACCTGGTTAAATAAAGGTGTTCTCAACTAGCCTACCTGGTTAAATAAAGGTGTTCTCAACTAGCCTACCTGGTTAAATAAAGGTGTTCTCAACTAGCCTACCTGGTTAAATAAAGGTGTTCTCAACTAGCCTACCTGGTTAAATAAAGGTGTTCTCAACTAGCCTACCTGGTTAAATAAAGGTGTTCTCAACTAGCCTACCTGGTTAAATAAAGGTGTTCTCAACTAGCCTACCTGGTTAAATAAAGGTGTTCTCAACTAGCCTACCTGGTTAATAAAGGTGTTCTCAACTAGCCTACCTGGTTAAATAAAGGTGTTCTCAACTAGCCTACCTGGTTAAATAAAGGTGTTCTCAACTAGCCTACCTGGTTAAATAAAGGTGTTCTCAACTAGCCTACCTGGTTAAATAAAGGTGTTCTCAACTAGCCTACCTGGTTAAATAAAGGTGTTCTCAACTAGCCTACCTGGTTAAATAAAGGTGTTCTCAACTAGCCTACCTGGTTAAATAAAGGTGTTCTCAACTAGCCTACCTGGTTAAATAAAGGTGTTCTCAACTAGCCTACCTGGTTAAATAAAGGTGTTCTCAACTAGCCTACCTGGTTAAATAAAGGTGTTCTCAACTAGCCTACCTGGTTAAATAAAGGTGTTCTCAACTAGCCTACCTGGTTAAATAAAGGTGTTCTCAACTAGCCTACCTGGTTAAATAAAGGTGTTCTCAACTAGCCTACCTGGTTAAATAAAGGTGTTCTCAACTAGCCTACCTGGTTAAATAAGGTGTTCTCAACTAGCCTACCTGGTTAAATAAAGGTGTTCTCAACTAGCCTACCTGGTTAAATAAAGGTGTTCTCAACTAGCCTACCTGGTTAAATAAAGGTGTTCTCAACTAGCCTACCTGGTTAAATACAGGTGTTCTCAACTAGCCTACCTGGTTAAATACAGGTGTTCTCAACTAGCCTACCTGGTTAAATAAAGGTGTTCTCAACTAGCCTACCTGGTTAAATACAGGTGTTCTCAACTAGCCTACCTGGTTAAATACAGGTGTTCTCAACTAGCCTACCTGGTTAAATAAAGGTGTTCTCAACTAGCCTACCTGGTTTAAATAAAGGTGTTCTCAACTAGCCTACCTGGTTAAATACAGGTGTTCTCAACTAGCCTACCTGGTTAAATACAGGTGTTCTCAACTAGCCTACCTGGTTAAATACAGGTGTTCTCAACTAGCCTACCTGGTTAAATACAGGTGTTCTCAACTAGCCTACCTGGTTAAATAAAGGTGTTCTCAACTAGCCTACCCTGGTTAAATAAAGGTGTTCTCAACTAGCCTACCTGGTTAAATAAAGGTGTTCTCAACTAGCCTACCTGGTTAAATAAAGGTGTTCTCAACTAGCCTACCTGGTTAAATAAAGGTGTTCTCAACTAGCCTACCTGGTTAAATAAAGGTGTTCTCAACTAGCCTACCTGGTTAAATAAAGGTGTTCTCATCTCAACTAGCCTACCTGGTTAAATAAAGGTGTTCTCAACTAGCCTACCTGGTTAAATAAAGGTGTTCTCAACTAGCCTACCTGGTTAAATAAAGGTGTTCTCAACTAGCCTACCTGGTTAAATAAAGGTGTTCTCAACTAGCCTACCTGGTTAAATAAAGGTGTTCTCAACTAGCCTACCTGGTTAAATAAAGGTGTTCTCAACTAGCCTACCTGGTTAAATAAAGGTGTTCTCAACTAGCCTACCTGGTTAAATAAAGGTGTTCTCAACTAGCCTACCTGGTTAAATAAAGGTGTTCTCAACTAGCCTACCTGGTTAAATAAAGGTGTTCTCTACTAGCCTACCTGGTTAAATAAAGGTGTTCTCAACTAGCCTACCTGGTTAAATAAAGGTGTTCTCAACTAGCCTACCTGGTTAAATAAAGGTGTTCTCAACTAGCCTACCTGGTTAAATAAAGGTGTTCTCAACTAGCCTACCTGGTTAAATAAAGGTGTTCTCAACTAGCCTACCTGGTTAAATAAAGGTGTTCTCAACTAGCCTACCTGGTTAAATAAAGGTGTTCTCAACTAGCCTACCTGGTTAAATAAAGGTGTTCTCAACTAGCCTACCTGGTTAAATAAAGGTGTTCTCAACTAGCCTATCTGGTTAAATACAGGTGTTCTCAACTAGCCTATCTGGTTAAATACAGGTGTTCTCAACTAGCCTATCTGGTTAAATACAGGTGTTCTCAACTAGCCTACCTGGTTAAATAAAGGTGTTCTCTACTAGCCTACCTGGTTAAATAAAGGTGTTCTCAACTAGCCTACCTGGTTAAATAAAGGTGTTCTCAACTAGCCTACCTGGTTAAATAAAGGTGTTCTCAACTAGACTACCTGGTTAAATAAAGGTGTTCTCAACTAGCCTACCTGGTTAAATAAAGGTGTTCTCAACTAGCCTACCTGGTTAAATAAAGGTGTTCTCAACTAGCCTACCTGGTTAAATAAAGGTGTTCTCAACTAGCCTACCTGGTTAAATAAAGGTGTTCTCAACTAGCCTACCTGGTTAAATAAAGGTGTTCTCAACTAGCCTACCTGGTTAAATAAAGGTGTTCTCAACTAGCCTACCTGGTTAAATAAAGGTGTTCTCAACTAGCCTACCTGGTTAAATAAAGGTGTTCTCAACTAGCCTACCTGGTTAAATAAAGGTGTTCTCAACTAGCCTACCTGGTTAAATAAAGGTGTTCTCAACTAGCCTACCTGGTTAAATAAAGGTGTTCTCAACTAGCCTACCTGGTTAAATAAAGGTGTTCTCAACTAGCCTACCTGGTTAAATAAAGGTGTTCTCAACTAGCCTACCTGGTTAAATAAAGGTGTTCTCAACTAGCCTACCTGGTTAAATAAAGGTGTTCTCAACTAGCCTACCTGGTTAAATAAAGGTGTTCTCAACTAGCCTACCTGGTTAAATAAAGGTGTTCTCAACTAGCCTACCTGGTTAAATAAAGGTGTTCTCAACTAGCCTACCTGGTTAAATAAAGGTGTTCTCAACTAGCCTACCTGGTTAAATAAAGGTGTTCTCAACTAGCCTACCTGGTTAAATAAAGGTGTTCTCAACTAGCCTACCTGGTTAAATAAAGGTGTTCTCAACTAGCCTACCTGGTTAAATAAAGGTGTTCTCAACTAGCCTACCTGGTTAAATAAAGGTGTTCTCAACTAGCCTACCTGGTTAAATAAAGGTGTTCTCAACTAGCCTACCTGGTTAAATAAAGGTGTTCTCAACTAGCCTACCTGGTTAAATAAAGGTGTTCTCAACTAGCCTACCTGGTTAAATAAAGGTGTTCTCAACTAGCCTACCTGGTTAAATAAAGGTGTTCTCAACTAGCCTACCTGGTTAAATAAAGGTGTTCTCATCTAGCCTACCTGGTTAAATAAAGGTGTTCTCAACTAGCCTACCTGGTTAAATAAAGGTGTTCTCAACTAGCCTACCTGGTTAAATAAAGGTGTTCTCAACTAGCCTACCTGGTTAAATAAAGGTGTTCTCAACTAGCCTACCTGGTTAAATAAAGGTGTTCTCAACTAGCCTACCTGGTTAAATAAAGGTGTTCTCAACTAGCCTACCTGGTTAAATAAAGGTGTTCTCAACTAGCCTACCTGGTTAAATAAAGGTGTTCTCAACTAGCCTCCCTGGTTAAATAAAGGTGTTCTCAACTGGCCTACCTGGTTAAATAAAGGTGTTCTCAACTAGCCTACCTGGTTAAATAAAGGTGTTCTCAACTGGCCTACCTGGTTAAATAAAGGTGTTCTCAACTAGCCTACCTGGTTAAATAAAGGTGTTCTCAACTAGCCTACCTGGTTAAATAAAGGTGTTCTCAACTAGCCTCCCTGGTTAAATAAAGGTGTTCTCAACTAGCCTACCTGGTTAAATAAAGGTGTTCTCAACTAGCCTACCTGGTTAAATAAAGGTGTTCTCAACTAGCCTACCTGGTTAAATAAAGGTGTTCTCAACTAGCCTACCTGGTTAAATAAAGGTGTTCTCAACTAGCCTCCCTGGTTAAATAAAGGTGTTCTCAACTAGCCTACCTGGTTAAATAAAGGTGTTCTCAACTAGCCTACCTGGTTAAATAAAGGTGTTCTCAACTAGCCTACCTGGTTAAATAAAGGTGTTCTCAACTAGCCTCCCTGGTTAAATAAAGGTGTTCTCAACTAGCCTCCCTGGTTAAATAAAGGTGTTCTCAACTAGCCTACCTGGTTAAATAAAGGTGTTCTCAACTAGCCTACCTGGTTAAATAAAGGTGTTCTCAACTAGCCTCCCTGGTTAAATAAAGGTGTTCTCAACTAGCCTACCTGGTTAAATAAAGGTGTTCTCAACTAGCCTACCTGGTTAAATAAAGGTGTTCTCAACTAGCCTACCTGGTTAAATAAAGGTGTTCTCAACTAGCCTCCCTGGTTAAATAAAGGTGTTCTCAACTAGCCTCCCTGGTTAAATAAAGGTGTTCTCAACTAGCCTACCTGGTTAAATAAAGGTGTTCTCAACTAGCCTACCTGGTTAATTAAAGGTGTTCTCAACTAGCCTCCCTGGTTAAATAAAGGTGTTCTCAACTAGCCTACCTGGTTAAATAAAGGTGAAATCAAAAAATAAAAATAAATAAAGTATCTGAAAGGTTGCTAGATCGAGTTGACAAGGTAAAAATCTGTCACTCTGCCCCTGAACAGGCAGTTAACCCACTGTTCCTAGGCCATCATTGAAAATAGAAATATGTTCTTAACTGCCTGGTTAAATAAAGGTTAAATAAATCAAATCAAATCAAAATGGGCCACCAAGCATTAGAATTGGCCAAAAAAGTGCACACTTGGAAGAATCATTATGCATGATCATTCCTAAGTAGCGAGGGATACTGTGCTTGGTTGTCACCAGAAACCTGGGACTTGAAGATGGACTGTAGTGAATGATGGACAGGCCCTTGATGAGGTGACAGAAAGTCTTGGCAGCACACAGAGTTTTATCATATGATTTGTGCTAGAGATCATTCCGCGCCGTCCAAACAAACCTCAACACTTTTAACACTCATAACCACACACACGGACACAGATACACACACTCATAACCACACACACACACGGACACAGATACACACACTCATAACCACACACACGGACGGACACACACTCATAACTACACACACACACGGACACAAATACACACACTCATAACCACACACACACACGGACACAGATACACACACTCATAACCACACACACGGACGGACACACACTCATAACTACACACACACACGGACACAAATACACACACTCATAACCACACACACACACGGACACAGATACACACACTCATAACCACACACACGGACACACACACACTCATAACTACACACACACACGGACACAGATACACACACTCATAACCACACACACACACGGACCCAGATACACACACTCATAACCACACACACACGGACCCAGATACACACACTCATAACTACACACACACACGGACACAGATACACACACTCATAACTACACACACACATAGACACAGACACATAACTACACACACACGGACACACAGTTATAACTACATGCGCGCACACACACACACAAATACGCAAACAAGAGAGAGGGTGAAATTACCCTGCATTCACACACATAGTGTTGCAGAGTCAGAGAGGTTGGCTCAACAGGAGAGGTTGGCCCAATAGGAGACGCTGGCCCAACAGGAAATGCTGGCCCAACAGGAAAGGCTGCCCCAATAGGAGAGGCTGGCCCAATAGGAAAGGCTGGCCCAATAGGAAAGGATGGCCCAACAGGAGAGGCTGGCCCAACAGGAGAGGCTGGTCCAACAGGAGAGGCTGGCCCAACAGGAAATGTTGGCCCAATAGGAAAGGCTGGCCCAACAAGAGAGGCTGGCCCAACAGGAGAGGCTGGCCCAACAGGAGAGGCTGGTCCAACAGGAGCGTGGCCTGCAGAGTCAGA
Organism: Oncorhynchus kisutch; assembly: GCF_002021735.2. Taxonomy (NCBI): domain Eukaryota; kingdom Metazoa; phylum Chordata; class Actinopteri; order Salmoniformes; family Salmonidae; genus Oncorhynchus; species Oncorhynchus kisutch. Next base: position 5,864,782 of record NC_034193.2, read on the forward strand.
GAGGCTGGCCAAACAGGAGAGGCTGGTCCAACAGGAGAGTGGCCTGCAGAGTCAGAGAGGCTGGTCCAACAGGAGCGTGGCCTGCAGAGTCAGAGAGGCTGGCCCAACAGGAGCGTGGCCTGCAGAGTCAGAGAGCCTGGCCCAACAGGAGAGGCTGGCCCAACAGGAGCATGGCCAGCCAGACCACATAACATGATTTAAAGATAGTAAACATAGAGTACTATAATGAATGGGACAATCCTCCTCCTGGGTCAATGATACTGCATCAGTCAAGCATAGGGAAAGGACAGATCTCACAACACAAGCAATGAATTAGGAAGTAGGAGAAGGGTTTATTAGAAAATAGAATGCAAACACATGACAGGTCAGGGTCTGCAGGAGGGCATAAACAGTGATGTTGTGACAGAGAAGCAGCCTGGTTGCAGGGTAGAGATGACAGATCAGGATACATATCTATTTATAAACAGTTTCATATTCAGGTCAGTTCTTTCTGACTAACCTTTACACCACACCAGTCCTCTTCAAACCTGGGTTAAATACTAATCCAATTATTTCACATACCTTGAGCGTTTGCTTTAGTCTGGCTAATGTGCCATGTGACCAGAGTTGGCATTTCTATTGGTTTCATTACACCAGGCAAGCTACATTAATCACAGTTACATACAGTACTTGAAATGACTTCAAGGAGTATTTGAACCCAGATCTGGTCTCCTTCTCTACGGTCACATGAGAACATGGAGACCCACACTGAGACCCACACTGACCCACACTGCTAGGAAGTGTTTACTGGTAGAAAGGACTGTATGTCCTGGCAGTAGGAAGTGTTTACTGGTAGAAAGGACTGTATGTCCTGGCAGTAGGAAGTGTTTACTGGTAGAAAGGACTGCATGTCCTGGCAGTAGGAAGTGTTTACTGGTAGAAAGGACTGTATGTCCTGGCAGTAGGAAGTGTTTACTGGTAGAAAGGACTGTATGCCCTGGCAGTAGGAAGTGTTTACCGGTAGAAAGGACTGTATGTCCTGGCAGTAGGAAGTGTTTACTGGTAGAAAGGACTGTATGTCCTGGCAGTAGGAAGTGTTTACCGGTAGAAAGGACTGCATGTCCTGGCAGTAGGAAGTGTTTACCGGTAGAAAGGACTGTATGTCCTGGCAGTAGGAAGTGTTTACTGGTAGAAAGGACTGTATGTCCTGGCAGTAGGAAGTGTTTACCGGTAGAAAGGACTGCATGTCCTGACAGTAGGAAGTGTTTACCGGTAGAAAGGACTGTATGTCCTGGCAGTAGGAAGTGTTTACCGGTAGAAAGGACTGCATGTCCTGACAGTAGGAAGTGTTTACTGGTAGAAAGGACTGTATGTCCTGGCAGTAGGAAGTGTTTACTGGTAGAAAGGACTGTATGTCCTGGCAGTAGGAAGTGTTTACTGGTAGAAAGGACTGTATGTCCTGGCAGTAGGAAGTGTTTACTGGTAGAAAGGACTGTATGTCCTGGCAGTAGGAAGTGTTTACTGGTAGAAAGGACTGTATGTCCTGACAGTAGGAAGTGTTTACTGGTAGAAAGGACTGTATGTCCTGGCAGTAGGAAGTGTTTACCGGTAGAAAGGACTGCATGTCCTGGCAGTAGGAAGTGTTTACCGGTAGAAAGGACTGTATGTCCTGGCAGTAGGAAGTGTTTACTGGTAGAAAGGACTGTATGTCCTGGCAGTAGGAAGTGTTTACCGGTAGAAAGGACTGTATGTCCTGGCAGAAGGAAGTGTTTACTGGTAGAAAGGACTGTATGTCCTGGCAGTAGGAAGTGTTTACTGGTAGAAAGGACTGCATGTCCTGGCAGTAGGAAGTGTTTACTGGTAGAAAGGACTGTATGTCCTGACAGTAGGAAGTGTTTACTGGTAGAAAGGACTGTATGTATTGGCAGTAGGAAGTGTTTACTGGTAGAAAGGACTGTATGTCCTGGAAGTAGGAAGTGTTTACTGGTAGAAAGGACTGCATGTCCTGGCAGTAGGAAGTGTTTAATGGTAGAAAGGACTGTATGTCCTGGCAGTAGGAAGTGTTTACTGGTAGAAAGGACTGTATGTCCTGGCAGTAGGAAGTGTTTACCGGTAGAAAGGACTGTATGTCCTGGCAGAAGGAAGTGCTTACTGGTAGAAAGGACTGTATGTCCTGGCAGTAGGAAGTGTTTACTGGTAGAAAGGACTGTATGTCCTGACAGCAGGAAGCGTATACTGGTAGAAAGGACTGTATGTCCTGGCAGTAGGAAGTGTTTACTGGTAGAAAGAACTGTATGTCCTGGCAGTAGGAAGTGTTTACTGGTAGAAAGGACTGTATGTCCTGGCAGTAGGAAGTGTTTACTGGTAGAAAGGACTGCATGTCCTGGCAGTAGGAAGTGTATACTGGTAGAAAGGACTGTATGTCCTGGCAGTAGGAAGTGTTTACAGGTAGAAAGGACTGTATGCCCTGGCAGTAGGAAGTGTTTACTGGTAGAAAGGACTGCATGTCCTGGCAGTAGGAAGTGTTTACTGGTAGAAAGGACTGTATATCCTGGCAGTAGGAAGTGTTTACTGGTAGAAAGGACTGTATGTCCTGGCAGTAGGAAGTGTTTACCGTTGGAAAGGACTGCATGTCCTGGCAGTAGGAGGTGTTTACCGTTGGAAAGGACTGTATGTCCTGGCAGTAGGAAGTGTTTACAGGTAGAAAGGACTGTATGTCCTGACAGTAGGAAGTGTTTACCGGTAAAAAGGACTGTATGTCCTGGCAGTAGGAAGTGTTTACTGGTAGAAAGGACTGTATGTCCTGGCAGTAGGAAGTGTTTACTGGTAGAAAGGACTGTATGTCCTGACAGTAGGAAGTGTTTACCGGTAGAAAGGACTGTATGTCCTGGCAGTAGGACGTGTTTACTGGTAGAAAGGACTGTATGCCCTGGCAGTAGGAAGTGTTTACAGGTAGAAAGGACTGTATGTCCTGGCAGTAGGAAGTGTTTACTGGTAGAAAGGACTGTATGTCCTGGCAGTAGGAAGTGTTTACTGGTAGAAAGGACTGTATGTCCTGATAGTAGGAAGTGTTTACCGGTAGAAAGGACTGTATGCCCTGGCAGTAGGAAGTGTTTACTGGTAGAAAGGACTGTATGTCCTGACAGTAGGAAGTGTTTACTGGTAGAAAGGACTGTATGTCCTGACAGTAGGAAGTGTTTACTGGTAGAAAGGACTGTATGTCCTGACAGTAGGAAGTGTTTACTGGTAGAAAGGACTGTATGTCCTGACAGTAGGAAGTGTTTACCGGTAGAAAGGACTGTATGTCCTGGCAGTAGGAAGTGTTTACCGGTAGAAAGGACTGTATGTCCTGGCAGTAGGAAGTGTTTACAGGTAGAAAGGACTGTATGTCCTGGCAGTAGGAAGTGTTTACTGGTAGAAAGGACTGTATGTCCTGGCAGTAGGAAGTGTTTACTGGTAGAAAGGACTGTATGTCCTGACAGTAGGAAGTGTTTACTGGTAGAAAGGACTGGCATGTAGCCTTTGGTGAGAGATGGTTCTTTCTAATGGTCTTTTGACTTTGTTATCTATTGACATGGTGTGTTTACATGATTGTGAATATCCTCAAAATGTTGTCAGTCATGAGCAGTTGGCAGGGAATCTTATCATGTGTATCTGTCAGGATTTGTTTTGTAGGTGGACGATTGGAGCTGGTTGTTGATACTGGTATTAATCTGATGATAGGAGCTATTTGTTGATGCTGGTATTAATCTGATGATTGGAGCTGGTTGTTGATGCTGGTATTAATCTGATGATTGGAGCTAGTTGTTGATGCTGGTATTAATCTGATGATTGGAGCTGGTTGTTGATGCTGGTATTAATCTGATGATAGGAGCTAGTTGTTGATGCTGGTATTAATCTGATGATTGTAGCTGATTGTTGGAGCTGGGATTAATCCAATTGAATCCAATTTTATTGGTCACGTACACATGGTTAGCATATGACCGCCTCCCTGCTGCTCTCTATTTGTCCCCAAGGCAGACAGACAGCTGGATGTTCACAGACAGGCTGTCACCTACCCCCGAGAGGTTTACCCCATAGGATTACAAAGCTTCAGATTTGGGGCACTGTTCTCAGTCTACCACAGTCACATACTCACTGGTGGAGGTTGGTGCACGTTTAAGATGAGGGAGGACAGTGTTCTTTTGTCATGAGCATGGTCTTATGTTACAGCATATTGGATGACTGTCATTCATATTCCATTCACCCAGTTCAATGTAACATCGATAGGTTTAGGCTACTACATGATACTCTAATTTTCCTTTACTCATCATGACGTTGCTACAACCTATCAATGAACGTTTACAACGTAGGTGCACACAGGTTGAGAGAAAAATTTGAGGTCAAAATCAGCGACAGATGGACAGAGTGACACATTCAATACCGCCTTGCACACTCTTGCCTGCATCTAGCTGATCTAGGGTATAATCATTAGTCCAGTCTTACCTGCATCTAGCTGATCTAGGGTATAATCATTAGTCCAACAGTATCACCTCTTACCTGCATCTAGCTGATCTAGGGTATAATCATTAGTCCAACAGTATCACCTCTTACCTGCATCTAGCTGATCTAGGGTGTAATCATTATTCTAGTCTTACCTGCATCTAGCTGACCTAGGGTGTAATCATTAGTCTAGTCTTACCTGTATCTAGCTGATCTAGGGTATAATCATTAGTCCAACAGTATCACCTCTTGCCTGCATCTAGCTGATCTAGGGTGTAATCATTAGGCCAACGGTATCACCTCTTACCTGCATCTAGCTGATCTAGGGTGTGATCATTAGTCCAACAGTATCACCTCTTGCCTGCATCTAGCTGATCTAGGGTATAATCATTAGTCCAACAGTATCACCTCTTACCTGCATCTAGCTGATCTAGGGTATAATCATTAGTCCAACAGTATCACCTCTTACCTGCATCTAGCTGATCTAGGGTATAATCATTGGTCCAACAGTATCACCTCTTGCCTGCATCTAGCTGATCTAGGGTGTAGTCATTAGTCCAACAGTATCACCTCTTACCTGCATCTAGCTGATCTAGGATGTAGTCATTAGTCTAGTCTTACCTGCATCTAGCTGATCTAGGGTATAATCATTAGTCCAACAGTATCACCTCTTACCTGCATCTAGCTGATCTAGGGTGTAGTCATTAGTCCAACAGTATCACCTCTTACCTGCATCTAGCTGATCTAGGGTGTAATCATTATTCTAGTCTTACCTGCATCTAGCTGACCTAGGGTGTAGTCATTAGTCTAGTCTTACCTGTATCTAGCTGATCTAGGGTGTAATCATTAGTCCAACAGTATCATCTCTTGCCTGCATCTAGCTGACCTAGGGTGTAATCATTAGTCCAACAGTATCACCTCTTACCTGCATCTAGCTGATCTAGGGTATAATCATTAGTCCAACAGTATCACCTCTTACCTGCATCTAGCTGACCTAGGGTATAATCATTAGTCCAACAGTATCACCTCTTACCTGCATCTAGCTGATCTAGGGTATAATCATTAGTCCAACAGTATCACCTCTTACCTGCATCTAGCTGATCTAGGATGTAGTCATTAGTCTAGTCTTGCCTGCATCTAGCTGACCTAGGGTGTAGTCATTAGTCTAGTCTTACCTGCATCTAGCTGACCTAGGGTGTAGTCATTAGTCTAGTCTTACCTGCATCTAGCTGACCTAGGGTGTAGTCATTAGTCTAGTCTTACCTGCATCTAGCTGACCTAGGGTGTAGTCATTAGTCTAGTCTTACCTGCATCTAGCTGACCTAGGGTGTAGTCATTAGTCTAGTCTTACCTGCATCTAGCTGACCTAGGTTATAATCATTAGTCCAACGGTTGCAAACGCGAGTTTCTCTCCCTCTGTTTGAGCAGGGTGTGTCAGTAGGCTAAATTAGCTAGCTGCATTTGCTAGCTCAGTAAGTGAAACTGAAAGGGAAATCTCTCTCTCTGTACGGTGCCTTCGGAAAGTATTCAGACCCCTTGACTTTTTCCACCTTTTGTTATGTTCCAGCCTTATTTCTAAAATTGATTAAATCGTTTTTTTCCCCCCCCACTCGTCAATCTACACACAATACCCCATAATGACTACGCAAAAACAAGTTTTTAGACATTTTTGCTAATAAAAATAAAAAAATGAAATATTATATTTGCGTAAGTATTCAGACCCTTTACTCAGTACTTTGTTGAAGTACCATTGGCAGTGATTACAGCCTTGAGTCTTCTTGGGGATGACGCTACAAGCTTGGCACACCTGTATTTGGGGAGTTTCTCTCATTCTTCTCTGCAGATCCTCTCAAGTTCTGTCAGGTTGAATGGGGAGCATCGCTGCACAGCTATTTTCAGGTCTCTCCAGAGATGTTCGATTGGGTTCATGTTCAGGCTCTGGCTGGGCCACTCAAGGACATTCCAAGACTCCTGCGTTGTCTTGGAGGTGTGCTTAGGGTCGTGGTCCTGTTGGAAGGTGAACCTTCACCCCAGTCTGAGGTCCTGAGTGCTCTGGAGCAGGTTTTCATCAAGGATTTCTCTTTACTTTGGTCTGTTCTTCTTTCCCTCCATCCTGACTAGACTCCCAGTCCCTGCCGCTGAAAAACATCCCCACAGCATGATGCTGCCACCACCGTGCTTCACCATCGGGATGGAGCCAGGTTTCCTCCAGAGGTGACGCTTGGTATTCAGGCCAAAGAGTTCAATCTTCGTTTCATCAGACCAGAAAATATTTTTTTCATTAGGTGCCTTTTGGCAAACTCCAAGAGGGCTGTCATGTGCCTTTTACTGAGGAGTGGCGTAGGTCTGTCCACTCTACCATAAAGACCTGATTGGTGGAGTGCTGCAGAGATGGTTGTCCTTCTGGAAAAAAGGTTCTCCCATCTCCAAAGAGGAACTCTGGAGCTCTGTCAGAGTGACCATCGGGTTCTTGGTCACCTCCTTGATCAAGGCTCTTCTCCCCTGATTGGTCAGTTTGGCCAGGCGGCCAGCTCTAGGAAGAGTCTAGGTGGTTCTAAACTTGTTCCATTTAAGAATGATGGAGGCCACTGTGTTCTTGGGAACCTTCAATGCTGTAGAAATGTTTTGGTACCCTTCCCTAGATCTGCGCATCGATACAATCCAGTCTCGGAGCTCTACAGACAATTCCTTCGACCTCATTGTTTGGTATTTGCTCTGTCAACTGTGGGACCTTATATAGAAAGGTGTGTGCCTTTTCAAATCATGTCCAATCAATTGAATTTACCACAGGTGGACTCCAATCAAGTTGTAGAAACATCTCAAGGATGATAAATGGGAAACAGGATGCACCTGAGCTCACTTTCGAATTTCATAGCAAAGGGTTTGAATACTTATGTAAATAAGGTATTTCTGTTTTTTATTTGTAATAAATTTGCAAACATTTCTAAAAACCTGGTTTTTGCTTTGTCATTATGGGGTATTGTGATGTCATTATGGGATATTGTGATGTCATTATGGGGTATTGTGATGTCATTATGGGGTATTGTGATGTCATTATGGGGTATTGTGATGTCATTATAGGGTATTGTGTGTGGATTGCTGAGGATTATTTGTTGTTATATCCATTTTAGAATAAGGCTGTAACATAAAAAAAAATGTGGGAAAAAGTAAAGGGGTCTGACTACTTTCCGTAGGCGTATTTCTCTCTCTCTCTTTCTTTCTTCTCCTTCATTTCCGTTGTCTTTCTACCTATGAGTCAGCTACTCATTTCATGCACTGCAGCGCTAGCTAGCTGTAGCTTCTGCTTTCAGTACTAGATTCACGATCCGATCCTTTGATTGGTGGGAACGACATGTCAGTTCATGCTGCAAGAGCTCTGATAGGTTCGAGGACGTCCTCCGGAACTTTACCATTTTAATTTTTTTAAATGAAATTCATTGATGATAGTCCTCCCCTGAGGAGCCTCCACTGATACGCACACGCACGCTAACCACTCTGAGATAGACTTAACACAATTTATAGTTCATGTTTTTGTAGACACACACCAGAAGATTGACTTTCCCCTTGTTGTACCACCTGTTTCCAGTTAGATACAGTTCTGCCCCCCCCCTGCCCCCGCCCCTTAAGTTACTTGAGTCATGGTACGACAAGTGGGTGGTATGACCTCACTAAAATAGTGAAGTCACCGAGGGAGGATGAGGTCAGGTGACTGCCGGACAGGGTTAGCCGATTGGTGCAGAATGTGACCGGGCAGGTGTTGAATTTATTCAACGTGACGTAATGCATCCCAGTGACGATAGCCTGCTTAACCAGACTGAACTGCAGGTGAAACCAGGGGAGAGTAGAGAGTTTATTGATCCCTACTTGGGAAATTGATTTATCACTCAGCATCATCAATAACTTACAAGGACAGGACACGTATCAATGACAAACACATGCTATTAACCACATGAAGACAAATGAAGGCACCTGCACCTCAGTAGCCATAAAAGAAAGATGCAGATTTAAAGGAGGTAAGGAATGTTGTCCGAGCAACAACATTCATTTAGTATACAGCAGACAGTATACAGTATACAGCAGACAGCAGACAATAACATTCATTCAGTATACAGCAGACAGTATACAGTATACAGCAGACAATAACATTCATTTAGTATACAGCAGACAGTATACAGCAGACAGTATACAACAACATTCATTTAGTATACAGCAGACAGTATACAGCAGACAGTATACAACAACATTCATTTAGTATACAGCAGACAGTATACAGTATACAGCAGACAGCAGACAGTATACAGTATACAGTATACAGCAGACAGTATACAGTATACAGTATACAGCAGACAGTATACAGTATACAGCAGACAGCAGACAGTATACAGTATACAGCAGACAGTATACAGTATACAGCAGACAGTATACAGTATACAGCAGACAGCAGACAGTATACAGCAGACAGTATACAGTATACAGCAGACAGTATACAGTATACAGCAGACAGTATACAGTATACAGCAGACAGTATACAGTATACAGTATACAGCAGACAGTATACAGTATACAGCAGACAGCAGACAGTATACAGTATACAGCAGACAGTATACAGTATACAGTATACAGTATACAGCAGACAGTATACAGTATACAGTATACAGCAGACAGTATACAGTATACAGCAGACAGTATACAGTATACAGTATACAGCAGACAGTATACAGTATACAGCAGACAGCAGACAGTATACAGTATACAGCAGACAGTATACAGTATACAGTATACAGCAGACAGTATACAGTATATAGTATACAGCAGACAGTATACAGTATACAGTATATAGCAGACAATAACATTCATTCAGTATACAGTATACAGCAGACAGTATACAGTATACAGTATACAGCAGACAGTATACAGTATACAGCAGACAGCAGACAGTATACAGTATACAGCAGACAGTATACAGTATACAGTATACAGTATACAGTATACAGCAGACAGTATACAGTATACAGCAGACAGTATACAGTATACAGTATACAGCAGACAGTATACAGTATACAGTATACAGCAGACAGATTACAGTATACAGCAGACAGCAGACAGTATACAGTATACAGCAGACAATAACATTCATTCAGTATACAGTATACAGTATACAACAACATTCATTCAGTATACAGTATACAGCATACAATAACATTCATTCTGGTTAAACCAGGCAATAACATTTAGTATACAGCAGACAATAACATTCATTTAGTATACAGCAGACAGTATACAGTATACAGCAGACAGTATACAGTATACAGCAGACAGTATACAGTATACAGCAGACAGCAGACAATAACATTCATACAGTATACAGTATACAGTATACAGCAGACAATAACATTCATTCAGTATACAGTATACAGTATACAGCAGACAATAACATTCATACAGTATACAGTATACAGTATACAGCAGACAATAACATTCATTCAGTATACAGTATACAGTATACAGCAGACAATAACATTCATTTTGGTTAAACCAGATCACAGTATAAACCAGGCTACAGTTTAACCAGACCACAGTATAAACCAGACCACAGTATAAACCAGTCCACAGTATAAACCAGACTACAGTATAAACCAGGCTACAGTTTAACCAGATCACAGTATAAACCAGTCCACAGTATAAACCAGATCACAGTATAAACCAGACTACAGTATAAACCAGACCACAGTATAAACCAGTCCACAGTATAAACCAGACTACAGTATAAACCAGTCCACAGTATAAACCAGACTACAGTATAAACCAGACTACAGTATAAACCAGGCCACAGTGATGATTCAGTGTTCAAGGAAGTATAGCCACCACTGTGATGTCAGAATGCGTCGAAGTAATGGTTTTCCTCGTTCCCGATCTGATTTATTTGAGTCATTTAGCAGATACTTATCCAGAATGACTTACAGGAGGCAATTAGGGTTAAGTGCTTTGCTCAAGGACACATTGACAGATTTTTCACCTAGTCTGTTCGGGGATTCGAACCAGCGACCGCTCAGTTACTGGCCCAACACTCTTAACTGCTAGACTAGCTGACACCCTATGTTTGTGCTGTCTTGGCTGTCAACTCCATGGTTATTTTCAGATCTGGGATCAGGCCATCCGCTGGTGTTGTAATACTCAAAGTTGAGTAAAGACCACAGACTACAGACCACAGACTACAGACCACAGACTACAGACCACAGACTACAGACTACAGACTACAGACCACAGACTATAGACCACAGACTACAGACTACAGACCGTGGCCTGTGGTCTGTGGACTACAGACTACAGATCACAGACCACAGACCATAGACTACAGACCACAGACTACATATCACAGACCACATATTACAGACCACAGATCACAGACCACAGACTACAGACCACAGACCACAGATCATAGACTACAGACCACATACTACAGACTATAGACCACAGACCACAGACTACAGATCACAGACCGTGGCCTGTGGTCTGTGGACTACAGACTACAGATCACAGACCACAGACCACAGACTACAGATCACAGACCACAGACCACAGACTACATATCACAGACCACAGATTACAGACCACAGACCACAGATCACAGACTACAGACCACAGACCACAGATCATAGACTACAGACCACATACTACAGACCACAGACCACAGACTACAGATCACAGACCACAGATCGCAGACTACAGACCACAGACCACAGACTACAGACTACAGATCACAGGCCACAGACCACAGACTACAGATCACAAACCACAGACCACAGACCACAGACTACAGATCACAGACTACAGACTACAGACTACAGACCACAGCGTCCCTTCAATCTCTCCATCTCTCTTCTGCTACTGCCATTGACCTATTCATTCTGCTACTGTGCTGGTGACAGTGTGAGAGTTTAGCCAATAGACTTTATAACAGATTACTGCTACCCTTCAGCCAATAGACCTTATTACAGATTACTGCTACCCTTCAGCCAATAGACCTTATTACAGATTACTGCTACCCTTCAGCCAATAGACCTTATTACAGATTACTGCTACCCTTCAGCCAATAGACTTAATTACAGATGACTGCTACCCTTCAGCCAATAGACTTAATTAGTGATTACAGTTACCCCTTAGTGATCTGTGGTCAGGCTGAAGGTAGTGTTATGTGGTCATAATGAAGGTAGTGATCAGTTAGTGATCTGTGGCCATAATGAAGGTAGTGATCAGTTAGTGATCTGTGGTCATAATGAAGGTACTGATCTGTGATCATAATGAAGGTAGTGATCTGTTAGTGATCTGTGGTCATAATGAAGGTAGTGATCTGTTAGTGATTTGTGGTCATAATGAAGGTAGTGATCTGTGGTCATAATGAATGTAGTGATCTGTTAGTGATCTGTGGTCATAATGAAGGTAGTGATCTGTGGTCATAATGAAGGTAGTGATCTGTGGTCATAATGAAGGGAGTGATCTGTGGTCATAATGAAGGGAGTGATCTGTGGTCATAATGAAGGTAGTGATCTGTGGTCATAATGAATGTAGTGATCTGTTAGTGATCTGTGGTCATAATGGAGGTAGTGATCTGTGGTCATAATGAAGGTAGTGATCTGTTAGTGATCTGTGGTCATAATGAAGGTAGTGATCTGTGGTCATAATGAAGGTAGTGATCTGTGGTCATAATGAATGTAGTGATCTGTTAGTGATCTGTGGCCATAATGAAGGTAGTAATCTGTGGTCATAATGAAGGTAGTGATCTGTGGTCATAATGAAGGGAGTGATCTGTGGTCATAATGAAGGTAGTGATCTGTGGTCATAATGAATGTAGTGATCTGTGGTCATAATGAATGTAGTGATCTGTTAGTGATCTGTGGTCATAATGGAGGTAGTGATCTGTGGTCATAATGAAGGTAGTGATCTGTTAGTGATCTGTGGTCATAATGAAGGTAGTGATCTGTGGTCATAATGAATGTAGTGATCTGTTAGTGATCTGTGGCCATAATGAAGGTAGTGATCTGTGGTCATAATGAAGGTAGTGATCTGTGGTCATAATGAAGGGAGTGATCTGTGGTCATAATGAAGGTAGTGATCTGTGGTCATAATGAATGTAGTGATCTGTTAGTGATCTGTTAGTGAGCTATGGTCATCATGAAGGTAGTGATCTGTTAGTGATCTGTGGTCATAATGAAGGTAGTGATCCGTTAGTGATCTGTCAGGCCGAAGGTAGTGATCTGTTAGTGATCCGTGGTTATAATGAAGGTAGTGACCTGTTCGTGATCTGTGGTCATAATGAAGGTAGTGATCTGTTAGTGATCTGTGGTCATAATGAATGTAGTGATCATTTAGTGATCTGTGGCCATAATGAAGGTAGCGATCTGTTAGTGAGCTGCGGTCATAATGAAGGTAGTGATCTGTTAGTGATCTGTGGTCATAATGAAGGTAGTGATCTGTTAGTGATCTGTCAGGCTGAATGTAGTGATCCGTTGGTGATCTGTCAGGCTGAAGGTAGTGATCTGTTAGTGATCTGTGGTCATAATGAAGGTAATGATCTGTGGTCATAATGAATGATCTGTCAGGCTGAAGGTAGTGATCTGTTAGTGATCTGTGGTCGGGTTTGAAGGTGCTGCTGTGTTGCTGTGTTTCAGCCAGCTCCAGCTGATGTGACAGTGCTTTGGTTTGGGCACCACAGTCCTGCCTTCCTGCCCTGAAGCCCTCTGATCCACCATGGGGAATGAGAACAGCGTCATCGAGACTGAAGCACCGGTAAGACCAGGGATGGCAGAGACCGACTGATTGGCTGGTTAGCATAGGCTGCTACTACCAGCTATAATCTGTGCTGTTAGATGCTGATATCTTGTAGTCTGGTCCCAGGTCTGTTTCTGCCGTGTAAGTGTTTGTGTGTATGGTATTTTGCTAATGCATTTTGGATAGAAAAACCTGTTGTTTTGGACATTTAATTTCTCCAACCCTGCACTAACCCATCTGAAAATCAACACATCCAGTGATTTCCCTGGAGGAGGGGGGGGGGGGGGGTATTACAGTCTGTCTGTAGACTAGTATCAGGGTCTGTCTGTAGAGAGGATTGATGATGGGTGGTAGACTAGTATCAGGGTCTGTCTGTAGAGAGGATTGGTGATGGGTGGTAGACTAGTATCAGGGTCTGTCTGTAGAGAGGATTGATGATGGGTGGTAGACTAGTATCAGGGTCTGTCTGTAGAGAGGATTGGTGATGGGTGGTAGACTAGTATCAGGGGCTGTCTGTAGAGAGGATTGGTGATGGGTGGTAGACTAGTATCAGGGGCTGTCTGTAGAGAGGATTGGTGATGGGTGGTAGACTAGTATCAGGGTCTGTCTGTAGAGAGGATTGGTGATGGGTGGTAGACTAGTATCAGGGGCTGTCTGTAGAGAGGATTGGTGATGGGTGGTAGACTAGTATCAGGGGCGGTCTGTAGAGAGGATTGGTGATGGGTGGTAGACTAGTATCAGGGTCTGTCTGTAGAATAGTATTGGGGTCTGTCTGTAGAATAGTATCAGGGTCTGTCTGTAGAGAGGATTGGTGATGGGTGGTAGACTAGTATCAGGGTCTGTCTGTAGAGAGGATTGGTGATGGGTGGTAGACTAGTATCAGGGTCTGTCTGTAGAGAGGATTGGTGATGGGTGGTAGACTAGTATCAAGGTCTGTCTGTAGAGAGGATTGATGATGGGTGGTAGACTAGTATCAGGGTCTGTCTGTAGAGAGGATTGGTGATGGGTGGTAGACTAGTATCAGGGTCTGTCTGTAGAGAGGATTGATGATGGGTGGTAGACTAGTATCAGGGTCTGTCTATAGAGAGGATTGGTGATGGGTGGTAGACTAGTATCAGGGTCTGTCTGTAGAGAGGATTGATGATGGGTGGTAGACTAGTATCAGGGTCTGTCTGTAGAGAGGATTGGTGATGGGTGGTAGACTAGTATCAGGGGCTGTCTGTAGAGAGGATTGGTGATGGGTGGTAGACTAGTATCAGGGTCTGTCTGTAGAGAGGATTGGTGATGGGTGGTAGACTAGTATCGGGGTCTGTCTGTAGAATAGTATCAGGGTCTGTAGAGAGGATTGGTGATGGGTGGTAGACTAGTATCAGGGTCTGTCTGTAGAGAGGATTGGTGATGGGTGGTAGACTAGTATCAGGGTCTGTCTGTAGAGAGGATTGGTGATGGGTGGTAGACTAGTATCAGGGGCTGTCTGTAGAGAGGATTGGTGATGGGTGGTAGACTAGTATCAGGGGCTGTCTGTAGAGAGGATTGGTGATGGGGGTAGACTAGTATCAGGGGCTGTCTGTAGAGAGGATTGGTGATGGGTGGTAGACTAGTATCAGGGTCTGTCTGTAGAGAGGATTGGTGATGGGTGGTAGACTAGTATCAGGGGCTGTCTGTAGAGAGGATTGGTGATGGGTGGTAGACTAGTATCAGGGTCTAGTATCAGGGGCTGTCTGTAGAGAGGATTGGTGATGGGGGGTAGACTAGTATCAGGGTCTAGTATCAGGGGCTGTCTGTTGAGAGGATTGGTGATGGGTGGTAGACTAGTATCAGGGGCTGTCTGTAGAGAGGATTGGTGATGGGGGGTAGAATAGTATCAGGGGCTGTCTGTAGAGAGGATTGGTGATGGGTGGTAGACTAGTATCAGGGGCTGTCTGTAGAAAGGATTGGTGATGGGTGGTAGACTAGTATCAGGGTCAATTATCAGGGGCTGTTTGTAGAGAGGATTGGTGATGGGGGTTAGACTAGTATCAGGGTCTAGTATCAGGGGCTGTCTGTAGAGAGGATTGGTGATGGGTGGTAGACTAGTATCAGGGGCTGTCTGTAGAGAGGATTGGTGATGGGGGGTAGAATAGTATCAGGGGCTGTCTGTAGAGAGGATTGGTGATGGGTGGTAGACTAGTATCAGGGGCTGTCTGTAGAGAGGATTGGTGATGGGTGGTAGACTAGTATCAGGGTCTAGTATCAGGGTCTGTCTGTAGAGAGGATTGATGATGGGTGGTAGACTAGTATCAGGGGCTGTCTGTAGAAAGGATTGGTGATGGGTGGTAGACTAGTATCAGGGGCTGTCTGTAGAGAGGATTGGTGATGGGTGGTAGACTAGTATCAGGGGCTGTCTGTAGAAAGGATTGGTGATGGGTGGTAGACTAGTATCAGGGGCTGTCTGTAGAGATGATTGGTGATGGGTGGTAGACTAGTATCAGGGTCTAGTATCAGGGGCTGTCTGTAGAGAGGATTGGTGATGGGGGGTAGACTAGTATCAGGGTCTGTCTGTAGAGAGGATTGGTGATGGGTGGTAGACTAGTATCAGGGGCTGTCTGTAGAGAGGATTGGTGATGGGTGGTAGACTAGTATCAGGGGCTGTCTGTAGAGAGGATTGGTGATGGGTGGTAGACTAGTATCAGGGGCTGTCTGTAGAGAGGATTGGTGATGGGTGGTAGACTAGTATCAGGGGCTGTCTGTAGAGAGGATTGGTGATGGGTGGTAGACTAGTATCAGGGGCTGTCTGTAGAAAGGATTGGTGATGGGTGGTAGACTAGTATCAGGGTCTAGTATCAGGGGCTGTCTGTAGAGAGGATTGGTGATGGGTGGTAGACTAGTATCAGGGGCTGTCTGTAGAAAGGATTGGTGATGGGTGGTAGACTAGTATCAGGGGCTGTCTGTAGAGAGGATTGGTGATGGGTGGTAGACTAGTATCAGGGTCTAGTATCAGGGGCTGTCTGTAGAGAGGATTGGTGATGGGGGGTAGACTAGTATCAGGGTCTGTCTGTAGAGAGGATTGATGATGGGTGGTAGACTAGTATCAGGGGCTGTCTGGCGAAAGGATTGGCGATGGGTGGTAGACTAGTATCAGGGGCTGTCTGTAGAGAGGATTGGTGATGGGTGGTAGACTAGTATCAGGGGCTGTCTGTAGAAAGGATTGGTGATGGGTGGTAGACTAGTATCAGGGGCTGTCTGTAGAGAGGATTGGTGATGGGTGGTAGACTAGTATCAGGGGCTGTCTGTAGAGAGGATTGGTGATGGGTGGTAGACTAGTATCAGGGGCTGTCTGTAGAGAAGATTGGTGATGGGTGGTAGACTAGTATCAGGGGCTGTCTGTAGAGAGGATTGGTGATGGGTGGTAGACTAGTATCAGGGGCTGTCTGTAGAGAAGATTGGTGATGGGTGGTAGACTAGTATCCTACACAATGAAGAAAAAGCCCAGCAGAGGTCAGTGTGGGATGGTGTGTGTGTCAGTGTGTGTGTACGGGGGGATGGTGTGTGTGTCAATGTGTGTGTACGGGGGATGGTGTGTGTGTCAGTGTGTGTGTACGGGGGATGGTGTGTGTGTCAGTGTGTGTGTACGGGGGATGGTGTGTGTGTCAGTGTGTGTGTACGGGGGATGGTGTGTGTGTGTGAGTGAGTGTGACTTACTGACTTTGTGTGTATATGTGTTTATTTATGCGTGTCTCTGTGTGTATTTATGTGTGTGTGTATTTATGTATGCTTGCGTGTGTGTGTGTGTGTGTTTGTATTTCTACGTGTGTGTGTGTGTCTGAGTGTGTATTTGTGCGACTGACTGAGTGTGTCTGTCTCAGA
This sequence comes from Oncorhynchus kisutch, assembly GCF_002021735.2. NCBI lineage: Eukaryota > Metazoa > Chordata > Actinopteri > Salmoniformes > Salmonidae > Oncorhynchus > Oncorhynchus kisutch. The sequence continues at coordinate 5,881,858 of NC_034193.2, forward strand.
GCCAAAGCCTCATCGTGTGTAACCCGAAACCCTCTTAGGGGGTGACTCTGTGGTTGACTCTTGGCCCATTTCCCATCATTCACCTGCAGAGTGTGTATATGTGTGTGTGTATATGTGTGCGCGTGCGTGTGTGTTATTGTGCGTGCTGCCCTCAAGTCCCTCAACAGCAGGAAGACACACAGCCGAGGAGAGCGAGGTAGGGAGGGAGGGAGGGAGGTAGGGAGGGAGGGAGGGAGGTAGGTAGGGAGGGAGGGAGGGAGGGAGGGAGGTAGGGAGGGAGGGAATGGGGAGGGAGGGAGGGAGAATGGGGAGGGAGGGAGGGAATGGGGAGGGAGGGAGGGAATGGGGAGGGAGGGAGGGAATGGGGAGGGAGGGAATGGGGAGGGAGGGAGGGAATGGGGAGGAGATACAGTTTAAGTAGAAGGAGAGGGGAATTCACAGGACTTCCTTCTTAGCCAATCAGACACTCTCTAACCAGTAGTGTGTTACCCAGTCAGTGTCTATCTTGCTGTTAGGTAGCCTGCTGTTACACTGGACTGTTCTACTGTAGAACCTCTTCTGGTTGTTAGGTAGCCTGCTGTTACACTGGACTGTTCTACCGTAGAACCTCTTCTGGTTGTTAGGTAGCCTGCTGTTACACTGGACTGTTCTACCGTAGAACCTCTTCTGGTTGTTAGATAGCCTGCTGTTACACTGGACTGTTCTACTGTAGAACCTCTTCTGGTTGTTAGGTAGCCTGCTGTTACACTGGACTGTTCTACTGTAGAACCTCTTCTGGTTGTTAGGTAGCCTGCTGTTACACTGGACTGTTCTACTGTAGAACCTCTTCTGGTTGTTAGGTAGCCTGCTGTTACACTGAACTGTTCTACTATAGAACCTCTTCTGGTTGTTAGGTAGCCTGCTGTTACACTGGACTGTTCTACTATAGAACCTCTTCTGGTTGTTAGGTAGCCTGCTGTTACACTGGACTGTTCTACTATAGAACCTCTTCTGGTTGTTAGGTAGCCTGCTGTTACACTGGACTGTTCTACTATAGAACCTCTTCTGGTTGTTAGGTAGCCTGCTGTTACACTGGACTGTTCTACTATAGAACCTCTTCTGGTTGTTAAGTAGCCTGCTGTTATACTGGACTGTTCTACTATAGAACCTCTTCTGGTTGTTAGGTAGCCTGCTGTTACACTGGACTGTTCTACTGTAGAACCTCTTCTGGTTGTTAGGTAAGCCTGCTGTTACACTGGACTGTTCTACTGTAGAACCTCTTCTGGTTGTTAGGTAGCCTGCTGTTACACTGGACTGTTCTACTGTAGAACCTCTTCTGGTTGTTAGGTAGCCTGCTGTTACACTGGACTGTTCTACTGTAGAACCTCTTCTGGTTGTTAGGTAGCCTGCTGTTACACTGGACTGTTCTACTGTAGAACCTTTTCTGGTTGTTAGGTAGCCTGCTGTTACACTGGACTGTTCTACTGTAGAACCTCTTCTGGTCGTTAGGTAGCCTGCTGTTACACTGGACTGTTCTACCGTAGAACCTCTTCTGGTTGTTAGGTAGCCTGCTGTTACACTGGACTGTTCTACTATAGAACCTCTTCTGGTAGTTAGGTAGCCTGCTGTTACACTGGACCGTTCTACTATAGAACCTCTTCTGGTTGTTAGGTAGCCTGCTGTTACACTGGACTGTTCTACTATAGAAACTCTTCTGGTTGTTAGGTAGCCTGCTGTTACACTGGACCGTTCTACTATAGAACCTCTTCTGGTTGTTAGGTAGCCTGCTGTTACACTGGACTGTTCTACCGTAGAACCTCTTCTGGTTGTTAGGTAGCCTGCTGTTACACTGGACTGTTCTACCATAGAACCACTTCTGGTTGTTAGGTAGCCTGCTGTTACACTGGACTGTTCTACTGTAGAACCTCTTCTGGTCGTTAGGTAGTCTGCTGTTACACTGGACTGTTCTACTGTAGAACCTCTTCTGGTTGTTAGGTAGCCTGCTGTTACACTGGACTGTTCTACTGTAGAACCTTTTCTTGCCGTTCTCCTCTCTACAGTCTAGCTGGCTGGCTGCCTGCACAGATTAGCACGCACCGCAACACAACGACCCATGGAGGGTCATTGAAATCTAACAGGAGAGCGTCACAAAGGAGAAGAGGAGGGGGAGGAGAGGGAGGGAGTTAGCTGAGTCAGGGGAGGAGAGGCAGGGAGAACATCAGCAGCGACACACGGCATGTGTTGCAGCATGTCAGTGCCTCTGTTATCATCAGCCAGGATCATAGCACCCGGCCCTAACGTAAAGGGGAGGAGCCGGACCACTTCTACCACTGTGTGACTACAGCTGTACTGCAGACTACTGTGGACCGCGACCTTCACTATCTGTCTGTCTATCGGCTCACTGGGTAAGTCAGGGTAGAGATGGGCTAACATATCCTGGAGGGGTGTTTGTGTGTGAGTGAGTGAGTGATAGAAACAGATTGTGTGTGTGTGTGTGTGTGTGTGTGTGTGTGTGTGTGTGTGTGTGTGTGTGTGAGAGAAAATGTGTTTGCGTGTGTGTGTGAGTGAGTGATAGAAACAGATCATGTGTGTGTGTGTGTGTGTGTGTGTGTGTGTGTGTGTGTGTGTGAGTGTTTGTGCCTACGTGCTCTTGCTTACGCTTGTAGAGGCTTCCTCCAGAGTGAATATTTGAGAGATGTGCTGGTCACCGTACTATCAACAGTAGTCTAATGTATGGGACTTTATCAACAGTAGTCTAATGTATGGGACTTTATCAACAGTAGTCTAATGTATAGGACTTTATCAACAGTAGTCTAATGTATTGGACTTTATCAACAGTAGTCTAATGTATGGGACTTTATCAACAGTAGTCTAATGTATGGGACTTTATCACCAGTAGTCTAATGTATGGGACTTTATCAACAGTAGTCTAATGTATGGGACTTCAACAACAGTAGTCTAATGTATGGGACTTTATCACCAGTAGTCTAATGTATGGGACTTTATCAACAGTAGTCTAATGTATGGGACTTCAACAACAGTAGTCTAATGTATGGGACTTTATCAACAGTAGTCTAATGTATGGGACTTTATCAACAGTAGTCTAATGTATGGGACTTTAACAACAGTAGTCTAATGTATGGGACTTTAACAACAGTAGTCTTAGCAGCCAGTCTGTAATGTACGGGACTTCAGTGAACCTCTGAAGGGGGTTTAGTTAGTCCACTGTTCCACCCCAGTGAACCTCTAAGGGTCAGTAAGCAAGCAGCGAGCCGACAATCCTTTAAAGAGAACAACAATGGCTGCCAGATGGACGTACACTTAAAGGCGTCAATGCATCGTCACCTGCCCACGTTGCCCTCTCCAGACGTCTTGTTTCCATGGAGACGTGAGGAAGGAAAAAGGCTTTAACTTGGCAGGGGGAGGAGGGGGAAACTGATCTTTGAGCTTTCAAAACTTTCAAGTCAGTTGTTAGTGTGTAGAGCAGGAAGTGATCCATTGTGGTACTGGCATATCTGATTGGGGTTTTGAGGACAGGGTGACAGTTTAGGGACTATAAATAATTGTTAAATAAATCATTGTTAAAGAGATAAATAATTGTTTTAGTTTGAAGACTCCTGTCTGTTTTCCGTAGAGGTTTGTGAGGTTGAGGGAGGCTTTAACTTTGCGTTTGGACACTTTTAGGCCCTATATGTTTCGGCTTACTTTTCAGAGACATTTTGTTGTTGTCTGACTTCTTCTTCGTCTATTGTTCGTGTTCTTTATTTCTTTTTCTTTATGTCAAACCATTGAGACTGAGTCAGAAGAGGACACCCTGCCCTGTTAGTTAGCTGTGGGGAGCTATAGCTAGCTCGCTGTTGTCTATGGAATTAGATTGGTTGCTTTTGTGGTGTTTTTTTATTAGCATTAGCCTAGCATGGTTGGTTAGACAGAGATGCATTGGAATAGAATAAGAGTAGAATATAATTCGCCGGAGTTTAGCTAGCTTTACACCTGTTTTTTTGGATAGTGTTTTTTTTTTTTTACCTCACAAAACCACCTGAACAATAGTATTTTTCTCTTGCAGCCACCATCCCTAAGTGTCTGTGGGGTTGCAGGTAGAACACACCTGACCTCTGTGCTACCCTTGTTCATCATGAACCACCATCTAAAGGGAAGAATGCCTCTTCTAAACTACCGGCGCTCTAGTTAGGTCCTAACAGTGTGAGAAGACATTGGAGATGGAAGGTAACACTGCACTCTGACAGCACCTTCAGAAAGTATTCCACACCCCTGGACTTGTTCCACATTTTTTTGTTGTCGTGTTACAAACCTGAATTTAAAATGAATTAAATGTAGATTGTAGAATTGTAGAAATGTAGAATGTAGATTTTGGTCACACAATACCCCGTAATTGTCCACGCTGGTATGAATGATTCGGGAGACAGACGAAGGAATGCGTAATAGTTTTTATTTATTTTTTATTGTACCCAAATGATGTCGTGTCGTGTAAAGACACGGGGACGAAGACCAAACAAACACAGAACAAAAACACAGGGTTGAAACCCAAAACAAAAGAGCCGAGGAGAACCTCGAATAAATAACACACGCCGCACAATGATTAACACCACGGAACGAGACCCGTAATCATCTGCGCAATCCACAAGGGCACGAAAGCCCAAAAACACACAGCACAGGTACTCACACGCACCAACGGACATTGTAACAATAACAGACAAGACCAATGGAAACCAAAGGGCACATTTATACAAGTATTCATCCGTGGGAATTAGGGGACAGGTGTGCGTAATGGATGTTCCGGAGGGATCCGTGACAGTTACAAAGTGGAATTTTGTTTAATAGAACAGTTTATAAATGAAAAGCTGAAATGTCTTGAGTCAATAAATATTCAACCTATTTGTTAAGTTAAATAAAAATGTGCATAACTAATCGAATAATAAGTTACATGAACTCTGTGTTCCATATTAGGGGTTAATATGATTTTTGAATGGCTACCCCATCTTTGTACCCCACACATACAATTATCTGTAAGGCCCCTTAGTCAAGTAGGGAATTTAAAGTACAGATTCAACCACAAAGACCAGGGAGGTGTTTTCAATGCCTCGCAAATAAGGACACCGATTGGTACATGTGTAAAACACCGCTACCCGGGGCGGCAGGGTAGCCTAGTGGTTAGAGCGTTGGACTAGTAACCGGAAGGTTGCAAGTTCAAACCCCCGAGCTGACAAGGTACAAATCTGTCGTTCTGCCCCTGAACAGGCAGTTAACCCACTGTTCCTAGGCCGTCATTGAAAATAAGAATTTGTTCTTAACTGACTTGCCGAGTTAAATAAAGGTTAAATAAATATAAAAAATATAAAAAAATAATAATAATTCAAAAGCAGACGCTGAATATCCCTTTGAGTATGGTGAAGTTATTAATTACACTTTGGATGGTGCATCAACACACCCAGTCACTACAAAGGTACAGGCATCCTTCCTAACTCAGTTGTCGGAGAGGAAGGAAACCACTTCGGGATTTCACCATGAGGCTAACAGTGATTTTGAAATAGTTTAATGGCTGTGAGAAGAGGAAACTGAGGATGGATCAACAACATTGTAGTTACTCCACAATACTAACCTTAATGACGGAGTGAAAAGAAGGAAGCTTGTGCAGAGTGAAAATATTCCAAATCATGCATCCTGTTTACAACAAGGCACTAAAGTAATACTGAAAAACATCTGTCAAAGAAACACAACACATCACTGAGTACCGCTCTTCATATTTTCAAGCGTGGTGGTGGCTGCATCATGTTATGGGTATGCTTGGACTGTTGGATATAGTCACGCAAAGGACTGGTCTATATAGTTATATAAAGGACTGGTCTATGTAGTTATGTAAAGGACTGGTCTATGTAGTTATATAAAGGACTGGTCTATATAGTTATGTAAAGGACTGGTCTATATAGTTATATAAAGGACTGGTCTATGTAGTTATATAAAGGACTGGTCCATATAGTCACACCAAATCAGGCGAAGGGCTGGTGAGACAAGGCAGGGATCAGCAAAAGGTAGAGATAAGTGTTGTTGATTTTTTGTTGTTGTTGTTGGTATTGAACACATTTAGGCCGAGCCATCTCGTACTCATACTTTTCTATACGGCAATTGAATTCCATAGGTAGTACACATGACTGTATACCGTGTGGACTGTGACACAACGTTGACCTGTGAGGATAAGCGAAGAACAAGTTGACCTATGACCACATGTCACATGATCTGCTTGTTAGCTAGGATAGCTAGCACTAATGGGTTTTCTTCTGTGTGTACGGCTAACGTTACTGTGGCCTGACCTTTAGCCACGTGCTGTGGTGGTGTGTGTGTTTTGGTATGGCTCTCTCCTCTATCTCCGTCGTTCTGTCATTGTGCAAGAAACACAGCATGAGATGATATAGAGTCACATTCATACGGTATATAAACATACTACATACAGTATATAAACATACTACATACAGTATATAAACATACTACATACAGTATATAAACATACTACATACAGTATATAAACATACTACATACAGTATATAGTTGAAGTTGGAAGTTTACATACACTTTAGGAAAATACATTTAAACTCAGTTTTTCGCAATTCCTGACATTTAATCATTTAGTAAAAATTCCCTGTCTTAGGTCAGTTAGGATCACCACTTTTATTTTAAGAATGTGAAATGTCAGAATAATAGTAGAGAGAATCATTTATTTCAGCTTTTATTTCTTTCATCACATTCCCAGTGGGTCAGAAGTTTACATACACTCAATTACTATTTGAAAACATTACCTTTAAATTGTTTAACTTGGGTCAAACGTTTCGGGTAGCCTTCCACAAACTTCCCACAATAAGTTGGGTGAATTTTGGCCCATTCCTCCTGACAGAGCTGGTGTAACTGAATCAGGTTTGTAGGCCTCCTTGCTCGCACACGCTTTTTCAGTTCTGCCTACAAAATTTATATGGGATTGAGGTCAGGGCTTTATGATGACCACTCCAATACCTTGACTTTGATGTCCTTAAGCCATTTTGCCACAACTTTGGCGGTATTCTTGGGGTCATTGTCCATTTGGAAGTATTCTTGGGATCATTGTCCATTTGGAAGAGCCGTTTGCAACCAAGCTTTATTAACCTTCTAACTGATGTCTTGAGATGTTGCCTCAATATATCCACATAATTTTCCTTCCTCATGATGCCATCTATTTTGTGAAGTGCACCAGCCCCTCCTGCAGCAAAGCACCCCACAACATGATGCTGACACCCCCGTGCTTCAGGGTTGGAATGGTCATTATGGACAAACAGTTCTATTTTTGTTTCATCAGACCAGAGGACATTTCTCCATAAAGTGCGATCTCTGTCCCCATGTGCAGTTGCAAACCGCAGTCTGGCTTTTTTATGGCGGTTTTAGAGCAGTGGCTTCTTCCTTGCTGAGCGGCCTTTCAGGTTATGTCGTTACAGGACTCGTTTTACTGTAGATATAGATACTTTTGTACCTGTTTCCTCCAGCATCTTCACAAGGTCCTTTGCTGTTGTTCTGGGATTGATTTGCACTTTTCGCACCAAAGTACGTTCATCTCTAGGAGACAGAACACGTCTCATTCTTGAGCGGTATGATGGCTGTGTGGTCCCATGGTGTTTATACTTGAGTACTGTTGTTTGTACAGATGAACGTGGTACCTTCAGGCGTTTCAAAATTGCTCCCAAGGATGAACCAGACTTGTGGAGGTCTACACATTTTTTTCTGAGGTCTTGACTTATTTCTTTAGATTTCCCCATGATGTCAAGCAAAGAGGCACTGAGTGTGAAGGTAGGCCTTGAAATACAATATATCCACAGGTACACCTGCAATTGACTCAAATTATGTCAATTAGCCTATCAGAAGCTTCTAAAGCCATGACATAATTTTCTGGAATTTTCCAAGCTGTTTAAAGGCACAGTCAACTTAGTGTATGTAAACTTCTGACCCACTGCAATTGTGATAAAGCTAAATATTTGTGAAATAATCTGTCTGTAAACAATTGTTGGAAAAATTACCCATATAAGAGCTTTGCACACCTGGATTGTGCTATATTTGACCATTTTTCTTTTCAAATTCTTCATGCTCTGTCAAGGTGTTAGAGATCATGGCTAGACAGCCATTTTCATTCACCGTCTTCTTGGTAAGCATCTCGAGTGTAGATTTGGCCTACTCAGCTGGGGGATTTGAACTTGCAACCTTTTGATTGCTAGTCCAACACTCTCACCACTAGGCTACCCTGCCGCACCAACTCTGGTGGTTCCTTGGAGGGATCCATCGTTGCGGAGCTGGTCTGAGTCTGCTGGCTCAGCCATGGCCAGTTCGTCCTATCACGACTCAGGATGTGACGTAGATGCAGACACCGGAGGTGGATAGTTCGTGTTCTCAGAATATTTATTATAACAAAAAGAGCAGGCAAAGGGCAGGTCGAGGGCAGGCAGAGGTTCGTAATCCAAGGCAGAGTCAATCAGGGACAGAACGGCAGGCGGGCTCAGGGTCAGGTAGAACGGTCAGGAACCGGGAAGACTAGAAAACAAGAACTTGAGAAGAGGAGAAACAGGAAACACGCTGGTAAGACCTGAGAAAACAAGAAGAACTGGCAACAGCAGACAGAAAACGCAGGTATAAATACACAGGGGATAATGGGGAGAAATAGGAGACACCTGAGTGGGGGGGTGGAGACAAGCACAAGACAGGTGAAACAAGTAGAGTACAGGTAACCTAACTACAATAAAGACAGGTGAAACAAGTGGAGTACAGGTAACCTAACTACAATAAAGACAGGTGAAACAAGTAGAGTACAGGTAACCTAACTACAATAAAGACAGGTGAAACAAGTAGAGTACAGGTAACCTAACTACAATAAAGACAGGTGAAACAAGTCATTAGAGTAACCTAAGTAACCTAACTACAATAAAGACAGGTGAAACAAGTCATTAGAGTAACCTAGGTAACCTAACTACAATAAAGACAGGTGAAACAGGTCATTTGAGTAACCTAGGTAACCTAACTACAGTAAAGGATGATACTGTTTCATCAGGAAACCACAAAGATGAAGTAAACTAATGTATTTGCTGAATTCACGTAATGTTTGCTATTTCATGCAACCACAGAATATAAAGAAGCTTAACATAACATTTTGTATTCGCATTTCGCGAAAGAAAGTTAAGAGATATCATCGCCGCAAAGTAAAGAGACTGGGTGTGTAAGTATGATAATATACACACACACACACACACACACACACACACACACACACACACACACACACACACACACACACACACACACACACACACACACACACACACCGGCACATGTAACACCACTTGACATGAGTACTGCTTGGTATCCGACCACAAGGCGCTACAGAAGGTAGTTCGTACAGCCCAGTACATCACCGGGGCCAAGCTTCCTGCCATCCAGGACCTCTATACCAGGCGGTGTCAGAGGAAGGCCCAGTACGTCACCAGGGCCAAGCTTCCTGCCATCCAGGACCTCTATACCAGGCGGTGTCAGAGGAAGGCCCAGTACATCACCGGGGCCAAGCTTCCTGCCATCCAGGACCTCTATACCAGGCGGTGTCAGAGGAAGGCCCAGTACGTCACCGGGGCCAAGCTTCCTGCCATCCAGGACCTCTACACCAGGCGGTGTCAGAGGAAGGCCCAGTACGTCACCAGGGCCAAGCTTCCTACCATCCAGGACCTCTACACCAGGCGGTGTCAGAGGAAGGCCCAGTACGTCACCGGGGCCAAGCTTCCTGCCATCCAGGACCTCTATACCAGGCGGTGTCAGAGGAAGGCCCAGTACGTCACCAGGGCCAAGCTTCCTGCCATCCAGGACCTCTATACCAGGCGGTGTCAGAGGAAGGCCCTAAAAATTGTCAAAGACTCCAGCCACCCTAGTCATAGACTGTTTTCTCTGCTACAGCACGGCAAGCGGTACCGGAGCGCCAAGTCTAGGTCAGATTCTACCTCCAAGTCGTATGACTGCTGAACAATGAATCAAATGGCCACCCAGACGATTTACATTGACCCCTCCATTTTGTTGTTGTTGCTGCTACTCTCTGTTTATTATCTATGCATTAGTCACTTTAGCCCTACCTACATGTACTCTCTGTTTATTATCTATGCATAGTCACTTTAGCCCTACCTACATGTACATTTATTAATTATGATTTATTTAACCTTTATTTAACTAGGTACGTCAGTTAAGATGACGGACTACACCACGCTGGGCCAATTGTGCGTCTCCCTATGGGACTCCCGATCACGGTCGGATGTGATACAGCCTGGATTCGAACCAGGGACTGTAGTGACGCCTCTTGCGCTGAGATGCAGTGCCTTAGACCGATGCGTCACTCGGGAGCCCATTGGAGTACATAGTACGTCAATTACATCAAATAACCTGTACCCCCCCCGCACGTTGACTTGGTACCGGTATCCCCCGCACGTTAACTTGGTACCGGTACCAAGTTAACGTGCAGGGGGTACCGGTACCAAGTTAACGTGCGGGGGATACCGGTACCAAGTCAACCCCCCCGCACGTTGACTTGGTACCGGTACCCCCCTCACGTTAACTTGGTACCGGTACCCCCTGCACGTTGACTTGGTACCGGTACCCCCCGCGGCAGGTAGCTTAGTGGTTAGAGCGTTGGGCCAGTAACCGAAAGGTTGCTGGATGGAATCCCCTGAGCTGACAAGGGGTACAGTGGGGAAAAAAAGTATTTAAAATACTTATTTTCCACCATAATTTGCAAATAAATTCATTAAAAATCCTACAATGTGATTTTCTGTATTTTTTTTCTTCTCATTTTGTCTGTCATAGTTGAAGTGTACCTATGATGAAAATTACAGGCCTCTCTCATCTTTTTAAGTGGGAGAACTTGCACAATTGGTGGCTGACTAAATATACTTTTTTTTGCCCCACTGTATGTGGATTCCCTTGTTGCCATGGCAGTCAAACCGGATCAGCTGGTCTCGGTAATAATGATCCACAACTCAAAGCTGGACATTTGGCTTTAGCATTTACCTCATTGTTCATTAGCTCAGTGGTGTGTACAGTAAGACTTACATAGAATCCTATTATAATGACATGGCTCGGTCCCCTAATGACAGCCTATTCCCCATGGGCCCTGGTCAAAGGCAGTGCACTGTGTTGGGAATAGGCTGCTGTTTCGGGAAGCAGACATTGTTCTTCAGCTCAAAAGTGTTTCACAAAGAATCCTAATGACTTTAGCAGGGTGGGAGAGTGTAAAGATGTCAATATATAAGTCTGTGGTTAAGGTTGATCCTCGGGGGCCTCCGTAGTTCATGCTTCATGCTTACTTGGTTGTCAGTCATTACAGAGAGGATATCCTACAGATGATGCTGCTTTAGCCTCAGAGAATGAGGTAAAGTAGTGCACTATGTAGGGAATAGGGTGCTATTTGGGACTGGGTGTGAGAGGCACACTCCTGTCATTATCCTGTCGGTGTTGCTATTTTAGTTTCAGAGAACAAAAACATAAACAGCCTTATGGCAAATATACAATATATACAATATATGTACAATATCTATACAATACATACAACATTTATACAACATTTACACAATATTTACAATATCTATGCAATATCTGTACAGTATATACAATATCTATATAATATATACAACATGTATACAATATTTACAACATGTATTTTAAAAAGTATACAATATGTACAATATTTACAATATTTTTACTATATAATATATACAACATTTATACAATATTTAGAATAGTTATACAATATATACAATATCTACACAATATATATACAATATCTATACAATATATGCAATATCTATACAATATATGCAATATCTATACAATATATGCAATATTTATACTATACAATATATATAACATTTATACAATATTTAGAATAGTTATACAATATATACAAAATCTATACAATATGTATACTATACAATATATACACTATTTATACAATATACACAATAGTTATACTATATTTAAAATATCTATACAATAGTTATACTATACAATATATACAAAATCTATACAATATGTATACTATACAATATATACACTATTTATACAATATACACAATAGTTATACTATATTTACAATATCTATACAATAGTTATACTATACAATATATACAAAATCTATACAATATGTATACTATACAATATATACACTATTTATACAATACACACAATAGTTATACTATATTTACAATATCTATACAATAGTTATACTATATTTACAATATCTATACAATAGTTATACTATATTTACAATATCTATACAATAGTTATACTATATTTACAATATCTATACAATAGTTATACTATATTTACAATATCTATACAATAGTTATACTATACAATATATACAAAATCTATACAACATAAATACAAACTGTCAGAGGGATCAAGTGGACTTTATGTTGTGCGTGGATTGAGGCCATACACGAGACATACACTCTAATGTTGCCATGTTAGTTGTGTGATCGTCAGTTGTGTGTCCTCCATAAAACAACATGCGCAGCAGAACATTTAATTGTACGTCAATTTGTTATGTACATTAGGTTGTATATTGCTTGAAATCATAATATACAATGTTCCCATATGAATAACAATAAAACACACTACGTACAGGAGACATTGAGCTCTACGGTGTGTTCTTTGATCCCATTGGGTAATGTAATGTAATCAAAAGTTGGCTCATTGGCAAATGATAAGGTTTGACAGAGTGGATTGGCCAACCTCACATTAGTCAACGCAAACTCGGCATTCTTTATTGTGTTTTAATAAAGGGTGTGTTTCTGCACAAACAGGCGGTGCTCGGTTGGCTTTATACCTGGTTCTGTGAATGTCCGGGGGTGGAGGCAGAACACAAAGGACATGGATGTTAGTTGAAGCACCGATCACTAGACTCAGCATTGGGCCTTGTCGTGTTTTAGGAACTCCAGTTTTTTTTTGAAAGCATGTTGACGACAGCTTCATTAATATAACTTGTGTTGTTGTTGTTGTTGTTTCCTCCAGGCTGAAGTCCACGCCGATAGAATCGACCAGAACGGAGAAAACAACACAGCAGATAACATAGTGGTCTGTACCAAGCCTCCAGCCTCAACCACAGAACAAGGGGTCGACCCCTTACAGGACGTCCCAGGGAGGAACACTGAGGAAGAGGAGGAGAAGAGGAGGAGAGATGAAGACGAGGATCTAGAGTTCCCTCACGACTTCCTGCCCAGCACAGACCTCAGCCTTGAACTCCACTGGGGGACTTCACTTGGGTAGGTGGCTTTGGTTTCGACCTGTTTGCTTGTACGTTCGTGCGCACGTAAGGTAAGTTAGGGTACGGTTAGGTAAGATAAGGGATAGGTAAGATAGGGTAAGGAAGGGTAAGGTAAGGGATATGCTAGGTAAGGTAGGATAGGGTAAGGTAAGGGATAGGCTAGGGTAAGGTAAGGTAAGGGATAAGTAAGGTAAGGTAAGGGATAGGCTAGGTAAGGTAGGGTAAGGAAGGGTAATGTAAGGGATATGCTAGGTAAGGTAGGATAGGGTAAGGTAAGGGATAGGCTAGGTAAGGTAAGGGATAGGCTAGGGTAAGGTAGGATAGGGTAAGGTAAGGGATAGGCTAGGTAAGGGATAGGTAAGGTTAGGTAAGGTTGGGTAAGGTTAGGTAAGGGATAGGTAAGGTTAGGTAAGGGATAGGTTAGGTAAGGTAGGATAGGGTTAGGAAAGGGATAGGTAAGGTAAGGTAAGGGATAGGCTAGGTAAGGTAGGATAGGGTAAGGTAAGGGATAGGTAAGGTAAGGGATATGCTAGGTAAGGCAAGGGATAGGTAAGGTAAGGTAAGGGATAGGCTAGGTAAGGTAGGATAGGGTAAGGTAAGGGATAGGCTAGGTAAGGTAAGGGATAGGTAAGGTAAGGGATATGCTAGGTAAGGCAAGGGATAGGTTAGGTAAGGTAGGATAGGGTAAGGGTAGGGATAGGTAAGGTAAGGTAAGGTAAGGGATAGGCTAGGTAAGGTAAGGGATAGGTAAGGTTAGGTAAGGGATAGGTAAGGTAAGATACGGGATAGGCTAGGTAAGGTAAGGGATAGGTAAGGTAAGGTAAGGGATAGGCTAGGTAAGGTAAGGGATAGGTAAGGTTAGGTAAGGGATCGGTAAGGTAAGATAAGGGATAGGCTATGTAAGGTAAGGGATAGGTAAGGTTAGGTAAGGGATAGGTAAGGTAAGATAAGGGATAGGCTAGGTAAGGTAAGGGATAGGTAAGGTAAGGTAAGGGATAGGCTAGGTAAGGTAAGGGATAGGTAAGGTTAGGTAAGGGATAGGTAAGGTAAGATAAGGGATAGGCTAGGTAAGGTAAGGGATAGGTAAGGTTAGGTAAGGGATAGGTAAGGTTAGGTAAGGGATAGGCTAGGTAAGGTAAGGGATAGGTAAGGTTAGGTAAGGGATAGGCTAGGTAAGGTAAGGGATAGGTAAGGTTAGGTAAGACAAGGTGGGTAAGGTAAGGGTAAGAAAGGTAAGGTAAGGTTTAGCTAAGGTAAGGTCATGTAATGTAAGGTAAGGGATACTGCAGGTAAGGTAAGATAAGGGATGGGTAAGATAAGGGAAGGGATGGGTAAGATAAGGGATGGGTAAGATAAGGGAAGGGATGGGTAAGATAAGATAAGGGATGGGTAAGATAAGATAAGGGATGGGTAAGATAAGGGATGGGTAAGATAAGGGAAGGGTAAGATAAGGGAAGGGTAAGATAAGGGCTGGGTAAGATAAGGGAAGGGATGGGTAAGATAAGGGAAGGGATGGGTAAGAAAAGGGATGGGTAAGATAAGGGAAGGGATGGGTAAGATAAGGGAAGGGATGGGTAAGATAAGGAAAGGGTAAGATAAGGGAAGGGATGGGTAAGATAAGGGAAGGGATGGGTAAGATAAGATAAGGGATGGGTAAGATAAGATAAGGGATGGGTAAGATAAGGGATGGGTAAGATAAGGGAAGGGTAAGATAAGGGAAGGGTAAGATAAGGGCTGGGTACGATAAGGGAAGGGATGGGTAAGATAAGGGAAGGGATGGGTAAGATAAGGGAAGGGTAAGATAAGGGAAGGGATGGGTAAGAAAAGGGATGGGTAAGATAAGGGATGGGATGGGTAAGATAAGGGATGGGTAAGATAAGGGCTGGGTAAGATAAGGGAAGGGTAAGATAAGGGAAGGGATGGGTAAGATAAGGGAAGGGAATGGTAAGATAAGGGAAGGGATGGGTAAGATAAGGGATGGGTAAGATAAGGGATGGGTAAGATAAGGGATGGGTAAGATAAGGGATGGGTAAGATTAGGGACCGGTAAGATAAGGGATGGGATGGGTAAGATAAGGGATGGGTAAGATATGGGATGGGTAAGATTAGGGATGGGTAAGATAAGGGATGGTTAAGATTAGGGAAGGGATGGGTAAGATTAGGGAAGGGATGGGTAAGATAAGATAAGATAAGGGTTGGGTAAGATAAGGGATGGGTAAGATAAGGGATGGGTAAAATAAGATAAGGGATGGGTAAGATAAGGGAAGGGATGGGTAAGATAAGGGAAGGGATGGGTAAAATAAGATAAGGGTTGGGTAAGATTAGGTAGGGTAAGGTAGGGTAAGAAAAGAGATAGGAAAGGTTAGGTAAGGAATATATAAGGAATAGGTTAGGTATGATAAGGTAAAGTTAGGTAAAGCTGTTGTACTCAGCTCGTTGGCAGTACCAGTATACAGTTTCAGACATTGCTGTTTGGTTGTTGACTGTTCCTGTTACTATGAAATGAGATTTATATTCACGATGCAAATCACTACAGTATTTACATATTCTTCAGAGGCAGGAAATATAGATCACAGCTTTACCATGAAGTTGTTTACATTGTAAAGCGTTCCTGCATATAGTCTATGTCAATGGAGTGTTGTTCTTCAGCATTGATTTTACAGTAGCTTTATCCACCTGTATTGTAGTCTGTGACTGCTATGCTTGCGTGCTGCCCTTAGTCCTTACGACTGAATTTTTAAATGTTTTATTTACACTTCCTTCGTCTAAATTGTCCTGGTGTGCTTTCCGTCCCCGGTGTAAATTTTAGAACAGAGATTAAGAGTGATCAGGAGAGCCTGAGTGACTCAGTGAGCCCCCTGCTGGCTGGTCTGCAACATCACATGGACGGCAGCACACAACTGGTGGCTGTGCAGAAGAGGTATAACCCGTGTGTAGCCTATTAGTACTGTCCACAGCATGAGGGAGAGTGGGAGACAGAGGGCCTTCAGTGCTTCTTCTCGGTTTGCTGTGTTTGTTGTGAGACAGGGGTTGTGTTCACTAGGCACGGAACTCAAGAAAGACGTCCCGAAACAGAGTGAAACGGAGATTATTATGATGTATTATGATGTATACAGGGCTATATACATTTCCATAGACCAATTTTCTATATTTTATTTAACCTAGTCCTGCATGTTGGAGCTCGAATATATATAAACACTCTGAATCTGAAAGAACTATCTATCTGAACTTGTTCAATAAGAAAAACACTTGTTTTTTTCCACAACGTTTTGAACTGTTTTGCTACAGTGTGCCCTAATGAACACAACCCTGTGGTGGCCTTTCAGACACTGCATGTTTGCAGTGACTGTGAGGTGCTTCAGGGAATTATTTGAAGACGGACTTATTCGTATGTTAGCTCTGCTTTGAAGTTGGTTTGGAGTCTCTTTGTCCGCTGTTGTCTGAGCGGAGTGTGATTGCAGTAATGTGTCACTTCAGGAACATACTATAAGCTCTCTAATAATAATGCATTAAATTGTTCATACGTGTTTAAAACAAGTTATAAACAAGCATTTACATACCTGCAGGTTTAAGTCAAGTGTTAGTGAGGTAATGAGGGAAGCCGAGGTGAATTGTAACAAACTAAATTGGATTTTAGCACTGTAGTACAGACTTTGGTAACACAGACAGAACAGAACAGAACACGACAGAACAGAACACGACAGAACAGAACACGACAGACAGACAGACAGACAGACAGACAGACAGACAGACAGACAGACAGACAGACAGACAGACAGACAGACAGACAGACAGACAGACAGACAGACAGACAGACAGACAGACAGACAGACAGACAGACAGACGAACAGTACAGTACAGTACAGTACAGTCTAGAGAGATGTTGTGTGCATCCTGTTTGGGAAGGAAAGAAATTGAAAGATTTAGAGAAATGAAAGTGGAGGACCTCAGTGACATTTGTAACACAGAAGATCTGTCAAAACCATGACAAGCACTTGGGGTCTCCAGATGCTGCAATAAGTTAAGTTTCAGCTCCATGCGGAGTCTGCCCTACAGAGCTGTAAGGTCTATACTCTACAAGGCAAGCTGCAGCATGCAGTTGTAACATACTCCCTCCACAAACACATGCCTTTGTTGGAATCTGCAAGATTGGCAGCTTGGTAGGACACTTTTGCTGTGATTTCTTTCCTCTCCTCCCCTCATAAAAAAAAAGGGAGTGCCTACCAGGCTGTTGAAGGCATGTAAGGATTGGCCAGAGCAGGCAGGCAGGGCTAGCAGGGAGGTGAGTGGATGGCTTTGTCAAGGAAATGAGATTGAGAGCGCCCGGAGCTGGTCACATGGTTTTACCGTCAGCCAATCACAACGCAGCACCGTAATGATTTGACTTTCTTTGTTGACATTTGCACTTAGACTGATCAGAATGATGTCTTTGAGTTAAATTAATCTCATGACTGCTAAGAATGTTTAATAAAGGTAAAGACTTATTCTATTAAAGGTCGATATTTGTGTTCTTTGCTTCGGTAAAGCCTGTATGTTTTCAAAATGGAGGCTCAGTACAAGGATGAGTCAGTAGGAACATAAACCGGCTAGGATGACAGTACATAGTAAATTCCCCAGTGTTAAATGAACACTGAAAGTGTGGACCCGTATAGACACCGAACTGTGTTGAATTAACACAAACTCAGGCTACCAACTGGTTAGTGTAATGCTTTATTTGCATATTTCCCAGGGTGCCTTGAATTGGTTGGTGACAGAGTTGTTCCATCCATCCTATGGACTTCACCAAGTGAGATCCTAAGTTAATATGTTCTTATTACCAGTTTAATTATTAAACACAATACAATATGTATTTCATAACGCTTTCTTTTAAGGGCTTACAAAAAATATATATACTGAGTTATTTAGATGATCCAACTGCTGGGTCGCAGGTTTTGGGTCACTTCATTGTGTTTGTTTTTTAAAGGTCATGAACAGTCCAAATCCAGTTTTTCAATGAAATAGGGTGTTATTAGGACTGTTCTTAAGGAGATAGGGTGTTATTAGGACTGTTCTTAAGGAGATAGGGTGTTATTAGGACTGTTCTTAAGGAGATAGGGTGTTATTAGGACTGTTCTTAAGGAGATAGGGTGTTATTAGGACTGTTCTTAAGGAGATAGGGTGTTATTAGGACTGTTCTTAAGGAGATAGGGTGTTATTAGGACTGTTCTTAAGGAGATAGGGTGTTATTAGGACTGTTCTCAAGGAGATAGGGTGATATTAGGACTGTTCTTAAGGAGATAGGGTGTTATTAGGACTGTTCTTAAGGAGATAGGGTGTTATTAGGACTGTTCTCAATGAGATAGGGTGTTATTAGGACTGGTCTTAAGGAGATAGGGTGTTATCAAGACTGTTCTTAAGGAGATAGGGTGTTATCAGGACTGTTCTTAAGGAGATAGGGTGTTATTAGGACTGTTCTTAAGGAGATAGGGTGTTATTATGACTGTTCTTAAGGAGATAGGGTGTTATCAAGACTGTTCTTAAGGAGATAGGGTGTTATCAGGACTGTTCTTAAGGAGATAGGGTGTTATTAGGACTGTTCTTAAGGAGATAGGGTGTTATTAGGACTGTTCTTAAGGAGATAGGGTGTTATCAGGACTGTTCTTAAGGAGATAGGGTGTTATCAGGACTGTTCTTAAGGAGATAGGGTGTTATTAGGACTGTTATTAATGAGATAGGGTGTTATTAGGACTGCTCTCAATGAGATAGGGTGTTATTAGGACTGTTCTTAAGGAGATAGGGTGTTATTAGGACTGTTCTTAAGGAGATAGGGTGTTATCAGGAATGTTCCTAAGGAGATAGGGTGTTATTAGGACTGTTCTCAAGGAGATAGGGTGTTATTAGGACTGTTCTTAAGGAGATAGAGTGTTATCAGGACTGTTCTTAAGGAGATAGGGTGTTATTAGGACTGTTCTTAAGGAGATAGGGTGTTATTAGGACTGTTCTTAAGGAGATAGGGGGTTATTAGGACTGTTCTTAAGGAGATAGGGTGTTATTAGGGCTGTTAAGGAGATAGGGTGTTATTAGGACTGTTCTTAAGGAGATAGGGTGTTATTAGGACTGTTCTTAAGGAGATAGGGTGTTATTAGGACTGTTGTGGTGACCTTATTACTGCCACACCGGCGGCCATGAGTCATGACCGCAGTAAAATTAGACGTGAGTCACGGTAATCTCCTTTTATCCCACTTTGGACATGCTTTGGTAGTATCCGACTTGCTACCGACCATCAGGTCCTAATGGCCTGGTACTCAAGGCTCTATTGTCCCTCCATCAGGTTACCTTATGCTACCAGATGTCTTTGGTTATTGGTTACCTTATGCTACAAGAAGTCTTTGGTAATTGGTTATCTTATGCTACAATACGTTTTTGGTAATTTGTTATCTTATTCTACAAGAAGTCTTTGGTAATTGGTTATCTTATGCTACAAGATGTCTTTGGTAATTGGTTATCTTATGCTACAAGATGTCTTTGGTAATTGGTTATCTTATGCTACAAGAAGTCTTTGGTAATTGGTTATCTCATGCTACAAGAAGTCTTTGGTAATTGGTTATCTTATGCTACAAGAAGTCTTTGGTAATTGGTTATCTTATGCTACAAGAAGTCTTTGGTAATTGGTTATCTTATGCTACAAGAAGTCTTTGGTAATTGGTTATCTTATGCTACAAGAAGTCTTTGGTAATTGGTTATCTTATGCTACAAGAAGTCTTTGGTAATTGGTTATCTTATGCTACAAGAAGTCTTTGGTAATTGGTTATCTTATGCTACAAGAAGTATTTGGTAATTGGTTATCTTATGCTACAAGAAGTCTTTGGTAATTGGTTATCTTATGCTACAAGAAGTCTTTGGTAATTGGTTATCTTATGCTACAAGATGTCTTTGGTAATTGGTTATCTTATGCTACAAGAAGTCTTTGGTAATTGGTTACCTTATGCTACAAGAAGTCTTTGGTAATTGGTTACCTTATGCTACAAGAAGTCTTTGGTAATTGGTTACCTTATGCTACAAGAAGTCTTTGGTAATTGGTTACCTTATGCTACAAGAAGTCTTTGGTAATTGGTTACCTTATGCTACAAGAAGTCTTTGGTAATTGGTTACCTTATGCTACAAGAAGTCTTTGGTAATTGGTTACCTTATGCTACAAGAAGTCTTTGGTAATTGGTTACCTTATGCTACAAGAAGTCTTTGGTAATTGGTTACCTTATGCTACAACAAGTCTTTGGTAATTGGTTACCTTATGCTACAAGAAGTCTTTGGTAATTGGTTACCTTATGCTACAACAAGTCTTTGGTTATTGGTTACCTTATGCTACAAGAAGTCTTTGGTTACCTTATGCTACGAGATGTCTTTGGTGATTGGTTACCTTATGCTACAAGAAGCCTTTGGTGATTGGTTACCTTATGCTACGCTTCAAAATGTATATCCAATCAAATCAATAAAACATATTTATAACGCCCTTTTAATTAACAACAGCTGATGTCACAAAGTGCTGTACAGAAACCCAGCCTAAAACCCCAAAGAGCCCTCTTCTTGCTGTGCCAGGTGGAGATTTTAAGAATTATAAGGCCAGCTCTAGGAAGGTTCCAAACTTCTTCAATTTAAGAATGATGAAGCCACTGTGTTCTTGGGGACCTTCAATGCTGGTGTAACGGCGTTCTTCGTTCGTTGAAAGAGAGTCGGACCGAAATGCAGAGTGGTGGTTACTCATGTTTTTAATGAAAAAAGTGACGGTACATGAAATAACGAATAAATACAAAAACAACAAACGGAACGTGAAACCTAATACAGCCTATCTGGTGAAACTACACAGAGACAGGAACAATCACCCACGAAAGACAAAGCGAAACTCAGGCTACCAAATACGGTTCCCAATCAGAGGCAATGAGAAGCACCTGACCCTGATCGAGAACCGCCTCAGGCAGCCAAGCCTACACTCGACACACCCCTAATCAACCACAATCCCAATGCTTACAAAACCCAATACGAATACAACACGTAAACCCCTGTCACACCCTGGCCTGACCAAATATATAACGAAAACACAAAACACTAAGACCAAGGCGTGACAGCTGGAGATAAGTTTTGGTACTCTTCCTCAGATCTGTACCTCAAAACAATCTGGTCTCTGAGCTCCACGGACAATTCCTTCAACCTCGTGGCTTGGTTTTTGCTCTGACATGCACTGTCAACCGTGGAACCTTACATAGACAGGTGTGTGTCTTTCCAAATCATGTCCAATCAATTGAATTTACCATAAGTGGACTCCAATCAAGTTGTAGAAACATCTACAAGGATGATCAATGGAAACAGGATGCACTTGAGTTCAATTTCAAGTCTCATAGCAAAGGGTCTGAATACTTATATAAATACGGTATTTCTCTTTTTATGTTTAATACATTTGCTACAATTTATAAAAACCTGTTTTCGCTTTGTCTTTATGGGGTATTGTGTGTAGATTGCTGCAGATTTTTAAAACTATAATCCATTTCAGAATAAGGCTATAATTTAACAAAATGTGGAACAAGTCAAGGGGTCTGAATACTTTCCGAATGCACTGTTTATACACTGTATTCTAGTCAATGACATCCTATTTAACTATTGCTTTAACTATCCTATCCTACTCTATTCTACAGATACTAAATATTCTATCCACATACTGTTCATAATGTCTATAATGTCTATACATCCCATTACACACACACACACACACACACACACACACACACACACACACACACACACACACACACACACACACACACATATACTCCGGACTTCGACATTTCTTGTCCTAATATTTATTTATTTCCATTCTTTTAGATTTCCGTGTATTGTTGTGAATTGTTCGATGTTACTGCTCTGTTGGAGTTTGGAACACAAGCATTCTGTCCATTAACATCAACAAATATGTGTATGCGTCCAATAATAATTAATATTTCATTTTTTGTTGTTGTTGAAAAAAGTGTTCTTATATTTATTTCTCAAAGCGTTACAATAATGGCAACGGGACTTCTAAGCATATCTTGTCAGCTAAATGAACAAGCCTACAGTCTATGGCTTGGACCATAGCCATATAGCATAGGCCCACAGTAGGCAGTCATATTCCGCTTTTCTGAAATACATTTTCTTAAAATATCAGTATAATTTCTTAAGACTAAAATTAATAATAGATGTATTGATTTATTACATCCCCCCCAAAAAATGTAGATCAGCAGCTTGAAGATGCTAACCATGTTCATGTTAATTACCAGTCAATTATCGTGAGACTGGCCGAACATTTGCCAGCTGACAAAATTTCACGACCACCACAGCCCTAAGGTGACATCACCCTAACTCTCTCAATTTAAAAAGAGCAAGGTTGGTTTGTTGATTCTGGATGATTGAGATATGACCCAGCAGAAGCCTGGAGGTTTGGTTTGGCCACCCCGTGGGAGTAAACATCTGTTCTGTTGAATTGTTATCACATGTTATGGTTGAATCCTGACACTTTCAAAGCTTTAATGAAGCTTTCAGAAGCGCATGAGTTCCTTAAAAGCATATGCAAAATCCAATGTGATACCCCCAATGGGATACCCCAATGGGATACCCCCAATGGGATACCCCCAATGGGATACCCCCAATGGGATACCCCCAATGGGATACCCCAATGGGATACCCCCAATGGGATACCCCCAATGGGATACCCCAATGGCATACCCCCAATGGCATACCCCCAATGTGATACCCCCAATGTGATACCCCAATGTGATACCCCCAATGTGATACCCCAATGTGATACCCCAATGTGATACCCCCAATGTGATACCCCCAATGTGATACCCCAATGGGATACCCCCAATGTGATACCCCCAATGTGATACCCCCAAGGGGATACCCCCAATGTGATACCCCCAAGGTGATACCCCCAAGGGGATACCCCCAATGTGATACCCCCAAGGTGATACCTCCAATGTGATACCCCAATGGGATACACCCAATGGGATACCACCAATGTGATACCCCAATGTGATACCACCAATGTGATACCCCAATGGGATACCCCCAATGGGATACCACCAATGTGATACCCCAATGGGATACCCCCAATGGGATACCACAAATGTGATACCCCCAAGGTGATACCCCCAATGTGATACCCCAATGGGATACCCCCAATGGGATAGTAACCACTTTGTCGCAATATGTCAATAATTATATTAATTATTTTTGTATTAGAATATTTAAACACGCTTGTATGAGTGGTGCTTGTGTAACCGAAATGGCTAGCTAGTTAGCGGGGTGCGAGCTAATAGCATTTCAAACGTCACTCGCTCTGAGAATTGGAGTAGCAAGGGCTTTTGTGGAGCGGTGGGTAACGATGCTTCCAGGGTGGCTGTTGTCGATCTGTGCAGAGGATCCTTGCTTCTGTCTGGAATTTGACTTGGTTAATTTGTGCTGCTATAACAGTTATAGCTCAACAGTTATAGCAGCACAAATGAACCAAGTCACCTGACCAGGGGTGAGGAGAGGGACTGTTATAGCAGCACAAAATAAGTCAAATTCCGGGTAGGCACTTCCGACGGAGGCAAAACTGTTCCACTTGCACCCTGCTCTGGTGCTCCAGGGCCTTCCCTGCTGCTCTGCTGCTCTGGTGCTCCAGGTCCTTCCCTGCTGCTCTGGTGCTCTGGTGCTCCAGGTCCTTCCCTGCTGCTCTGCTGCTCTGCTGCTCTGGTGCTCCAGGTCCTTCCCTGCTGCTCTGGTGCTCCAGGTCCTTCCCTGCTGCTCTGCTGCTCTGGTGCTCCAGGTCCTTCCCTGCTGCTCTGGTGCTCCAGGTCCTTCCCTGCTGCTCTGCTGCTCTGCTGCTCTGGTGCTCCAGGTCCTTCCCTGCTGCTCTGGTGCTCCAGGTCCTTCCCTGCTGCTCTGCTACTCTGGTGCTCCAGGTCCTTCCCTGCTGCTCTGGTGCTCCAGGTCCTTCCCTGCTGCTCTGGTGCTCCAGGTCCTTCCCTGCTGCTCTGGTGCCCTGGTGTTCCAGGTCCTTCCCTGCTGCTCTGCTAAAAAACACTCTGTGCTCACAGGAAGAGAAAAAACAACTACTGCTCCAAATTTGCGCCATTCATTAAAACCACAATCGCACCAACGTCCATCTGTTCCTGTGACTACCTGGACTTGGTTTTGAAGTATTGAAACCAAACCATTTGATTTGAAGTATTTTACTTAAACATGTGACTAACAGGTGACTGTAAGAAGCACTCATCATTTTCAAATAGGCTACATGTCATATTAAACAGCTCTAAATAGGTCAGGAGCCAGACAGGGACATTAACTACGAAGGAAATGAAATGAATTATTTATGCTACATTATTTCTATTATTTCAAGGCTATAGCCTACAAAGAAAGACATTGTGAAACATTGGCGAGAGCGACACAGTAGCCTGACAGGGTCATTATTAGCTCTCAGCATTTCAACAACATTTAGTTCCATTAAGTCATTATAGTCTATAAATTACGCATATAGGCTGTGACTTACTTAGAATTAAATACAAATTAAACGAGAGGGAAAAAAAAGCCTTATTAGGCTCAGTCTAAAGTGCCTTTAAAAAAAATTCTGGGAAAATGAGTTTGGCCAGAGTCTGTGGCTTGAGGCTCATACGATGGTTCCTGTAGAGCAGACTAGCAGCGGAGTATATCCTCGTTGTGTTTTCTGGGCCACTGGGGATGCTAAACACCTTTCTGGCTACTCTTGAGTTATTTTTCTATAGGTAGGCCTTAAGGTTTTTAGGTCAAATCATTGGGGCGGCAGGGTGGTTAGAGCGTTTGGACTAGTAACCGAGAGGTTGCAAGATCCTATCCCCCGAGCTGACAAGGTCCTTCTGCCCATGAACAAGGCAATTAACCCACTGTTCCACGGTAGGCCATCATTGAAACGAAGAATTTGTTCTTAACTGACTTAACTGGTTAAATAAAGGTTAAATAAAGGTTAAATAAAGGTTAAATAAAGGTTAAATAAAGGTTAAATAAAGGTTAAATAAAGGTTAATTAAAGGTTAAATAAAGGTTAAATAAAGGTTAAATAAAGGTTAAATAAATGTTAATTAAAGGTTAAATAAAGGTTAAATAAAGGTTAAATAAAGGTTAAATAAAGGTTAAATAAAAACCAATGGTGTTATCAAAACGGAAAGCTCCTTGGAAAGGATCAATAATAATAATCCAGGTTTATTATATTATTATATTTATTTACTCTATAGATAATACAACAAAACATGTATGAAACTTTCAAGAGATTTGATTTTTAGTTTATAAATATTTTTGCTACAATGACACAAATCAAATCAAATGTATTTCTATAGCCCTTCGTACATCAGCTGATATCTCAAAGTGCTGTACAGAAACCCAGCCTAAAACCCCAAACAGCAAGCAATGCAGGTGTGTGAAGCACGGTGGCTAGGAAAAACTAGCTAGAAAGGCTAAAACCTAGGAAGAAACCTAGAGAGGAACCAGGCTCTGAGGGGTGGACAGTCCTCTTCTGGCTGTGCCGGGTGGAGATTATAATGTTCATAAATGACCAGCATGGTCGTATAATAATAAGGCAGAACAGTTGAAACTGGAGCAGCAGCACGGCCAGGTGGACTGGGGACAGCAAGGAGTCATCATGTCAGGTAGTTAGCTTAGCTTTCTACCCACCTGGTTCCTGTCTGTTATCATGTGCACGTAGTAAGTACACCATCATTGCTTTCAGGACAGGTGTCTTTTCATATTCCACAATGATTCTTTAGTTGTGGACATTACATCACCACACTCCCTCTCTTGCTCTTGGTTCCTCCTCATCTTTTGTAAGTCACCTTGGCTTTTTCACCTGTGTGTTTTTATCAGTTTCTTTAATGAAAATATTTAGTAAAACTCCATGACAGTAGCTGAAGCAAGGGGCTATAGCAGCATACGAGTAGGCTACAGATGCACGCTGGGCCGGGTATACCCTGAGCTCGTCAGGTGAGCGCTACTGGAGAAAAATAGGAGCGGGAGAGAAGGCCTACGCTCCAACCTTCGGGAATCTCACTCCATGCTCCAGTCAAATTGGGCAAGCTTCTCTCCAGCTCGGCTCCACTCACATACTCTGAGCCTAGCAGTTAATCGCATTGGGCCAGTAACCGGAAAGTTGCTGGTTCGAATTCCCCAGGTAACAATTATGCAGATGTGCCCTTGAGCAAGGCACTTAACCCTAATTGCTCCTGTAAGTCGCTCTGGATAAGAGCGTCTGCTAAATTATGTGAATGTAAATTGCGTTAGTACCTATTGTCTACTGCCCAGGATCCCTGCACTCATCATGGGTGGCAGGTAGCTGGTTGGGCCAGTAACCGAAAGGTTGCTGGACCAAATCCCTGAGCTGACAAGGTAAAAACCTGTCGTTCTTCCCCCTGAGCAAGGCAGTTAACCCACTGTTCCCCGGGCGCCGAAGACCTGGATGTCAATTATGGCAGCCTCCCGCACCTCTCTGATTCAGAGGGGTTGGGTTAAATGCGGAAGACACAGTTGAATGCATTCCCTTTCATGAAACATGATGACTCAGTCAGTACAAAAACAAAAGAGCAATGTTGCTCTGTGGCTGGCTATGATATCAGGGCTGATACAAAGTGACTGTCTTAATGCATTGTGTCCAGTGTCCCTACAGTGACTCAGGAAAACAAATAGGCAGTGCTGCTGTGGTGGCTATAATATCAGGAGAAATGAGGGGAACCAAGACTGTACTGTAAAAACAAAAGCATTGATTTAACAGACAATTGTAAGGTAACAAGCTGCATTAGGCTTGAGTTTACACAACATTTGGGCATATAGTTGAACCAACATACAGTGGGGCAAAAAAGTATTTAGTCAGCCACCAATTGTGCAAGTTTTCCCACTTAAAAAGATGAGAGAGGCCTGTAATTTTCATCATAGGTACACTTCAACTATGACAGACAAAATGAGGGAAAACATTGTAGGATTGTTAATGAATTTATTTGCAAATTATGGTGGAAAATAAACATTTGGTCACCTACAAACAAGCAAGATTTCTGGCTCTCACAGACCTGTAACTTCTTCTTTAAGAGGCTCCTCTGTCCTCCACTTGTTACCTGTATTAATGGCACCTGTTTGAACTTGTTATCAGTATAAAAGACACCTGTCCACAACCTCAAACAGTCACACTCCAAACTCCACTATGGCCAAGACCAAAGAGATGTCAAAGGACACCAGAAACAAAATTGTAGACCTGCACCAGGCTGGGAAGACTGAATCTGCAATAGGTAAGCAGCTTGGTTTGAAGAAATCAACTGTGGGAGCAATTATTAGGAAATGGAAGACATACAAGACCACTGATAATCTCCCTCGATCTGGGGCTCCACGCAAAATCTTTCCCCGTGGGGTCAAAATGATCACAAGAACGGTGAGCAAAAATCCCAGAACCACACGGGGGGACCTAGTGAATGACCTGCAGAGAACTGGGACCAAAGTAACAAAGCCTACCATCAGTAACACACTACGCTGCAGGGACTCAAATCCTGCAGTGCCAGACATGTCCCCCTGCTTAAGGCAATACATGTCCAGGCCCGTCTGAAGTTTGCTAGAGAGCATTTGGATGATCCAGAAGAAGATTGGGAGAATGTCATATGGTCAGATGAAACCAAAATATAACTTTTTGGTAAAAACTCAACTCATCGTGTTTGGAGGACAAAGAATGATGAGTTGCATCCAAAGAACACCATACCTACTGTGAAGCATGGGGGTGGAAACATCATGCTTTGGGGCTGTTTTTCTGCAATGGGACCAGGACAAATGATCCGTGTAAAGGAAAGAATGAATGGGGCCATGTATCGTGAGATTTTGAGTGAAAACCTCCTTCCATCAGCAAGGCCATTGAAGATGAAACGTGGCTGGGTCTTTCAGCATGACAATGATCCCAAACACACCGCCCGGGCAATGAAGGAGTGGCTTCGTAAGAAGCATTTCAAGGTCCTGGAGTGGCCTAGCCAATCTCCAGATCTCAACCCCATAGAAAATCTTTGGAGGGAGTTGAAAGTCCGTGTTGCCCAGCAACAGCCCCAAAACATCACTGCTCTAGAGGAGATCTGCATGGAGGAATGGGCCAAAATACCAGCAATAGTCTGTGAAAACCTTGTGAAGACTTACAGAAAACGTTTGACCTCTGTAATTGCCAACAAAGGGTATATAACAAAGTATTGAGATAAACTTTTGTTAATGACCAAATACTTATCTTCCACCATAATTTGCAAATAAATTCATAAAAAATCCTACAATGTGATTTTCGGTATTTTTTTTCTAATTTTGTCTGTCATAGTTGAAGTGTACCTATGATGGAAATTATAGGCCTCTCTCATATTTTTAAGTGGGAGAATTTGCACAATTGGTGGCTGACTAAATACTTTTTTGCCCACTGTACATTCTCAAGTTGAATTGTATGTTCACTCAATTTAGAATTTTAGATTGAGTGAAATTACAATTCAACTTAGAATTTATTCTACCTTATTTGCATATTTTCCAGTGTGAAATGAAACTCTTTACGTCAATACATAATGACGTTTCTTTTTGAGGGCCTAGTTACACCCCAGAGCAGTGGTCTGAAACTCCTGGTTTACAGGCCACATCAAACCTGCAAGTAAAATTATGCTGGCTTGCAAAGTAGTGTGTAATTCCTATCGGAATCCAGCCAGGGTGGGGATAGTCAGCCAGGGTGGGGAGGATAGTCAGCCAGGGAGGGGAGGATTGTCAGCCAGGTTGGGGATAGTCAGCCAGGGTGGGGATAGTCAGCCAGGTAGAGGAGGATAGTCAGCCAGGGTGGGGATAGTCAGCCAGGGTGGGGAGGATAGTCAGCCAGGGTGAGGAGGACAGTCAGCCAGGGTGGGGAGGATAGTCAGCCAGGGTGAGGAGGACAGTCAGCCAGGGTGGGGAGGATAGTCAGCCAGGGTGGGGAGGATAGTCAGCCAGGGTGGGGAGGATAGTCAGCCAGGGTGGGGAGGATAGTCAGCCAGGGTGGGGAGGATAGTCAGCCAGGGTGGGGATAGTCAGCCGGGGTGGGGAGGATAGTCAGCCAGGGTGGGGAGGATAGTCAGCCAGGGTGGGGAGGATAGTCAGCCAGGGTGGGGAGGATAGTCAGCCAGGTAGAGGAGGATAGTCAGCCAGGTAGAGGAGGATAGTCAGCCAGGGTGGGGAGGACAGTCAACCAGGGTGGGGAGGATAGTCAGCCAGGTTGAGGAGGATAGTCAGGCAGGGTGAGGAGGATAGTCAGGCAGGGTGGGGAGGATAGTCAGCCAGGTTGAGGATAGTCAGCCAGGTTGAGGATAGTCAGCAAGGGTGGGGAGGATAGTCAGCCAGGTTGAGGATAGTCAGCCAGGGTGGGGATAGTCAGCCAGGGTGGGGATAGTCAGCCAGGGTGGGGAGGATAGTCAGCCAGGTTGAGGATAGTCAGCCAGGGTGGGGATAGTCAGCCAGGTTGAGGATAGTCAGCCAGGGTGGGGATAGTCAGCCAGGGTGGGGATAGTCAGCCAGGGTGGGGATAGTCAGCCAGGGTGGGGATAGCATTGAGTGTTTTTGAGCAATCATACTGCAAATAATACACAGTTTGTTTATTCAACATATAATTGCAAGACAGCCAGCTATAATAGGAACGTGAGTTAGCTCAACATTTGGGCATATAGCTTGACCCCCCAAAAAACACTAATTTGTCATTTTACTCAACACACTTTTATACATTCAGCTCACTGTGAGCAAAGTTTGTTGAGTGAACAAATATTCACACATTAGCTTAACTTCTTGTCCTGAAGTCCAGCCAATCACAGAATAACACTGATTAAACAATTAGTTAAGTTGACTTTGTTACAGTGTGTATTATTGCATGGTGTCAGGTAGCTTCTACCCAGTGTCTACTGCTGAGTCCATCACTGAATAGTCCATCACTGCCTAGTCCATCACTGCCCAGTGTCTACTGCCAAGTCTATCACTGCCTAGTCCATCACTGCCTAGTCCATCACTGCCCAGTGTATACTGCCTAGTCCATCACTGCCTAGTCCATCACTGCCCAGTGTCTACTGCCGAGTCCATCACTGCCTAGTCCATCACTGCCTAGTCCATCACTGCCTAGTCCATCACTGCCTAGTCCATCACTTCCTAGTCCATCACTGCCTAGTCCATCACTTCCTAGTCCATCACTGCCCAGTGTCTACTGCCTAGTCCATCACTGCCTAGTCCATCACTTCCTAGTCCATCACTGCCCAGTGTCTACTGCCTAGTCCATCACTGCCTAGTCCATCACTGCCTCAGTGTCTACTGCCTAGTCCATCACTGTCCAGTGTCTACTGCCTAGCCCATCACTGCCCAGTGTCTACTGCCTAGCCCATCACTGCCCAGTGTCTACTGCCTAGTCCATCACTGCCCAGTCCATCACTTCCCAGTCATCACTGCCTATTCCATCACTGCCTAGTCCATCACTGCCCAGTCCATCACTGCCTAGTCCATCACTGCCTAGTCCATCACTGCCCAGTCCATCACTGCCCAGTCCATCACTTCCTAGTCCATCACTGCCTAGTCCATCACTGCCTAGTCCATCACTGCCCAGTGTCTACTGTCTAGTCCATCACTGTCCAGTGTCTACTGCCTAGCCCATCACAGCCCAGTGTCTACTGCCTAGTCCATCACTGCCCAGTCCATCACTGCCCAGTCCATCACTGCCCAGTCCATCACTGCCTATTCCATCACTGCCTAGTCCATCACTGCCTAGTCCATCACTGCCCAGTCCATCACTGCCTAGTCCATCACTTCCTAGTCCATCACTGCCCAGTGTCTACTGCCTCGTCCATCACTGCCTAGTCCATCACTGCCTAGTCCATCACTGCCCAGTCCATCACTGCCTAGTCCATCACTGCCTAGTCCATCACTGCCCAGTGTCTACTGCCCAGTCCATCACTGCCCAGTCCATCACTGCCTAGTCCATCACTTCCTAGTCCATCACTGCCCAGTGTCTACTGCCTAGTCCATCACTTCCTAGTCCATCACTGCCCAGTGTCTACTGCCTAGTCCATCACTGCCCAGTCCATCACTGCCCAGTCCATCACTGCCCAGTCCATCACTGCCTATTCCATCACTGCCTAGTCCATCACTGCCTAGTCCATCACTGCCCAGTCCATCACTGCCTAGTCCATCACTTCCTAGTCCATCACTGCCTAGTCCATCACTGCCCAGTCCATCACTGCCTAGTCCATCCCTGCCTAGTCCATCACTGCCCAGTGTCTACTGCCTCGTCCATCACTGCCTAGTCCATCACTGCCTAGTCCATCACTGCCGAGTCCATCACTGCCTAGTCCATCACTGCCTAGTCCATCACTGCCCAGTGTCTACTGCCTAGTCCATCACTGCCCAGTCCATCACTGCCCAGTCCATCACTGCCCAGTCCATCACTGCCCAGTCCATCACTGCCTAGTCCATCACTTCCTAGTCCATCACTGCCCAGTGTCTACTGCCTAGTCCATCACTTCCTAGTCCATCACTGCCCAGTCCATCACTGCCCAGTGTCTACTGCCTAGTCCATCACTTCCTAGTACATCACTTCCTAGTCCATCACTGCCCAGTGTCTACTGCCTAGTCCACTTATTATTCCTAGTGCACTATATAGGGAATAGGGTGCCAGTCCTGGTCAAAAGTAGTGCACTATATAGGGAATAGGCAGACATGTACTTGGCAGTGTCCAGTGACCCTGGCTACAATGACTCAGCAGCAATGATTCAGCCATTCAGCAAACCAATGAAGAGGTTTATTATGGCTTCCTGTCCTCTCCTGCTCACCCACTGGCTTTAACGAGGGTAGATGATGGAGGACAGGACGTGTCTCTGAATGCTAAGTGACCACCGTAGAAAACAATAATGACATCGCCTTTCTTTATGAGTGAACACTCTGTTTCCTGCTCTCTGATTTACGAGAAAATAACCTTTTGGGCTGCATCCTAAATGGCACCCTATTCCCTAAATAGTGCACTACTTTTAACCAGAACTGGCACCCTATTCCCTATAGAGTGCACTACTTTAACCAGAACTGGCACCCTATTCCCTATATGGAGCACTACTTTTACCAGAACTGGCACCCTATTCCCTATATGGAGCACTACTTTAACCAGAACTGGCACCCTATTCCCTATATGGAGCACTACTTTAACCAGAACTGGCACCCTATTCCCTTTAGAGTGCACTACTTTAACCAGAACTGGCACCCTATTCCCTATAGAGTGCACTACTTTAACCAGAACTGGCACCCTATTCCCTATAGAGTGCACTACTTTTAACCAGAACTGGCACCCTATTCCCTATAGAGTGAACTACTTTAACCAGAACTGGTACCCCATTTCCTAAATAGTGCATAGAGGACCCAGAGCAGTGCACTATGTAAGGAATAGGATGCCATTTGGGATGCAGTTATTATCTTTAAGATACCAGTGGTGTACTCTAAACCATTATCTATAAGATACCAGTTGTGTAGTCTAAACCATTATCTTTTAGATACCAATTGTGTCTCTAAACCATTATCGTTAAGATACTTGTTGTGTACTCTAAACCATTATCTATAAGATACCAGTTGTGTACTCTAAACCATTATCGTTAAGATACTTGTTGTGTACTCTAAACCATTTTCTATAAGATACCAGTTGTGTACTCTAAACCATTATCTTTTAGATACCAATTGTGTCTCTAAACCATTCTCTATAAGATACCAGTTGTGTAGTCTAAACCATTATCTTTAAGATACCAGTTGTGTAGTCTAACCCATTATCTATAAGATACCAGTTGTGTACTCTAAACCATTATCTTTAAGATTCCAGTTGTGTACTGTAAACCATTATCTTTAAGATACCAGTTGTGTACTGTAAACCATTATCTTTAAGATACCAGTTGTGTACTCTAAACCATTATCTTTTAGATACCAATTGTGTCTCTAAACCATTATCGTTAAGATACCAGTTGTGTAGTCTAAACCATTTTCTATAAGATACCTGTTGTGTACTCTAAAGCATTATCTATAAGATACCAGTTGTGTAGTCTAACCCATTATCTATAAGATATCAGTTGTGTAGTCTAAACCATTATCTTTAAGATACCAGTTGTGTACTGTAACCCGTTATCTTTAAGATACCAGTTGTGTACTTTAAACCATTATCTTTAAGATACCAGTTGTGTACTCTAAACCATTATCTATAAGATACCAGGTGTGTACTCTAAACCATTGTTTTGACTGAGTTATGCATCTGGTTGTGTTAAGTGAATGCTCTTATTTTATGCAGTCTGGCTATTCATTTTATAACATTTCTGAATGCAGTGCTCTGTACAATGTACAGATTATAGTGCAGTGTTGTGTATAGGTGCAGTGTGCAGTGCATGTGTGCTGTGTACAGATTGCAGTGCAGTACCTGTGTGCTGTGTGCAGATTGCAGTGCAGTACCTGTGTGCTGTGTGCAGATTGCAGTGCAGTACCTGTGTGCTGTGTGCAGATTGCAGTGCAGTACCTGTGTGCTGTGTGCAGATTGCAGTGCAGTACCTGTGTGCTGTGTGCAGATTGCAGTGCAGTACCTGTGTGCTGTGTGCAGATTACAGTGCAGTACCTGTGTGCTGTGAGCAGATTGCAGTGCAGTACCTGTGTGCTGTGTGCAGATTGCAGTAACTGTGTATGGAGTTGAGACTTGCCCCTGCTCGGCGTGTGCTATGCGTTTTCTGTAGCATCATGGAATGGACAGCTGTTTTGATGACCAGTTCCCAGTAACTAACTCTATCTCCCTGCCCACCTTCCTATCCGGCTGGGGTCACCCACCCAACCCCACTCCACCCTCCTGCCCGGGTGGTCCCCATATACCCCACCCCACCCTGGACCTCAGGCATCCCGGCCATGCTGACCTAGTTCCCACAGACATCCGTACCCCTCCTTCCCCCAAACCTACTGCCAAGCCCATGGAGGGTGCCTTATCCCCACCCCTTCTGCCCCCGTCTCCAGCTCTGTCCCTGGAGAGGGTCCCAGCCCTGCCGATTGCCCCGCCCGTTGAAGGTGCCCCATTCCTGTGCCCACCCCTCCCAGCACTATCTTCCCTACCGTTGTCCCAAGCCCAGTCTACTAGTATGCCCATGCAGAGTGCTCCACCTCTCACACCCCTGTCCCCTGCCATGCTGCTTGAGCAGGAGCTGCTCCAGGCCTTCCAGGAATACGAGGAAGAAATGGCCTCTCTGAGCATACCAGACCTCCGTGTCTCTGAGGCCAGTGGTCAATGCCCACCTGTGGGCCTTCTGCCCAAATATTCAGTCCACTATGAGGAAGAGGAAGGAAGAAGGGATACGGGAGGAGGAGTGACTGTTACTGTTCCCAAGGACGCAGAGTCATCTTCTCCATCGCCACGGATACGACCACCACCTCCCCTACTTGTGATCCAACCAGGATACCGCGGCAACGACAACAACGACAACGGTGAAAATGGCAACGAGGAAGCACAGTGTGGAAACAGTGACACATCAACAAGTCAGAGGGTCACAGCCTATACCGAAGGGTTCAGTTTCAGAAGTTACCTTCTGGGAAATAATAAGAAACCAGTTGAAGAGAGCGCAGCCAAAGAGGCTGAACAAGAGGAAAGCACATTACAACTGTTTGAGAGAATGGCTAGAGAGGCAGAGGCAGAGATTCACTCCAAAAAAAAGGCAGATGCACTGAAGGAAACAGACACTCAGATGCAATTGGACTCGACAACAGATGCAGATGTATTTAAAGAGACCCTGATAAGTCCAGAGTCTGTGGAGCAGAGAGAGCAGGCAGAGAGAGCAGAGCTACTGATAGGTCTAGCAGTAGGGTCTAAAACAGACCAGCTGACAGCACAAAACACCTCAGAAGAGACTAAGGCAGACTCACAGGCACAGTCCAAGCAGGCTGAGTCAAAGCAGGCACAGTCCAAGCAGGCTGAGTCAAAGCAGGCACAGTCCAAGCAGGCTGAGTCCAAGCAGGCTGAGTCCAAGCAGGCTGAGACCAAGCAGTCTGAGTCCAAGCAGGCTGAGTCCAAGCAGGCACAGTCCAAGCAGACTGAGTCCAAGCAGGCTGAGTCCAAGCAGGCTGAGTCCAAGCAGGCTGAGTCCAAGCAGGCACAGTCCAAGCAGGCACAGTCCAAGCAGGCTGAGACCAAGCAGGCTGAGTCCAAGCAGGCTGAGTCCAAGCAGGCACAGTCCAAGCAGGCACAGTCCAAGCAGGCTGACTCACAGGCTGAGTCCAAGCAGGCTGAGTCCAAGCAGGCACAGTCCAAGCAGGCTGAGTCCAAGCAGGCTGAGTCCAAGCAGATAGAGTCAACACTACATTATGATATCAAGTTAGGCATGGAGAAAAAGACAAACTCACAGAAAAAGAGGAGGAAAAAGAAAACAGGCAAAGTCTCAGAGTCACAGCTAGAGTCAAAGAGAGAGACACAGACAGAGTCAAAGCTAGAGTCAAAGAGAGAGACACAGACAGAGACAAATACAGAGTCAAAGCCAGAGACACAAACAGAGACAAAGCCAAAGACAGAGACAAAGCCAAAGACAGAGACAAAGCCAAAGACAGAGACAAAGCCAAAGCCAAAGACACAGACAGAGACAGAGACAAAGCCAGAGACAAAGCCGGAGACAATGCCGGAGACACAGACGGAGACAGAGATGGAGACACAGACAGAGTCAAAGCCAGAGACACAGACAGAGTCAAAGCCAGAGACACAGACAAGGACAGAGTCAAAGCCAGAGACAGCAACAAAGACAGAGTCAAAGCCAGAGACACATACTCAGACAGAGTCAAAGCCAGAGTCACAGACAGAGACAAAGACAGAGTCAAAGCCAGAGACACAGACACAGACAAAGCCAAACACACAGACAGAGACAAAGACAGAGTCAAAGCCAGAGACACATACACAGACAGAGTCAGAGACACAGACAAAGCCAGAGACAGAGACCGAGTCAAAGCCAGAGACACAACCAAAGATACAGACAGAGTCAAAGCCAGAGACACAGACACAGACAGAGACAGAGACAAAGACAGAGTCAAAGCCAGAGATACAGACAGAGTCAAAGCCAGAGACACAGACAGAGACAAAGACAGAGTCAAAGCCAGAGACACAACCAAAGATACAGACAGAGTCAAAGCCAGAGACACAGAAAGAGACAAAGACAGAGTCAAAGCCAGAGATACAGACACAGATAGAGTCAACGCCAGAGTCACAGACAGAGACAGAGACAAAGACAGAGTCAAAGCCAGAGATACAGACAGAGTCAAAGCCAGAGACACAGACAGAGACAAAGACAGAGTCAAAGCCAGAGACACAACCAAAGATACAGACAGAGTCAAAGCCAGAGTCACAGAAAGAGACAAAGACAGAGTCAAAGCCAGAGACAGCGACAAAGACAAAGACAATGCCAGTGACACAGACACAGACAGAGACAAAGCCAGAGACACATACACAGACAGAGTCAAAACCAGAGTCACAGACAGAGTCAAAGCTAGAGACACAGACAGGGTCAAAGCCAGAGACAGAGACAGAGTCAAAGCCAGAGACAAAGCCAGAGACAAAGCCGGAGACAATGCCGGAGACACAGACGGAGTCAAAGCCAGAGACACAAACAGAGTCAAAGCCAGAGACACAGACACAGACAGAGTCAAAGCCAGAGACACAGACAAAGCCAGAGACACAGACAGAGACAGAGTCAAAGCCAGAGACACAGACAGAGACAGAGTCAAAGCCAGAGACAGAGACAGAGTCAAAGCCAGAGACAAAGCCGGAGACAAAGCCGGAGACAATGCCGGAGACACAGACGGAGTCAAAGCCAGAGACACAAACAGAGTCAAAGCCAGAGACACAGACACAGACAGAGTCAAAGCCAGAGACACAGACAAAGCCAGAGACACAGACAGAGACAGAGTCAAAGCCAGAGACACAGACAGAGATAAAGACAGAGTCAAAGCCAGAGACACAACCAAAGATACAGACAGAGTCAAAGCCAGAGACACAGACAGAGACAAAGCCAGAGACACAGACAGAGACACAGACGGAGTCAAAGCCAGAGTCACAGACAGAGACACAGACAGAGACACAGACGGAGTCAAAGCCAGAGACAAAGCCAGAGACAAAGCCAGAAACACAGACAGAGACCAAGACAGAGTCAAAGCCAGAGTCAAACCCAGAGACACAGACACAGACAGAGTCAAAGCTAGAGGCACAGACAGAGCTTCAGACAGAGTCAAAGCCAGAGTCACAGACAGAGACAAAGACAGAGACACAGACACAGACAGAGACAGAGTCACTGACAGAGACACAGACAGAGACAGATTCAAAGCCAGAGACACATACACAGACAGAGTCAAAGCCAGAGTCACAGACAGAGACAAAGACAGAGACACAGACAGAGACAGAGTCACTGACAGAGACACAGACAGAGTCAAAGCCAGAGACACAGACAAAGACAAAGCCAGAGACACAACCAGAGACACAGACAGAGTCAAAGCCAGAGTCACAGACACAGACACAGTCAAAGCCAGAGATAGAGACACAGACAGAGACACAGACAAAGACACAGACAGAGTCACAGACAGAGTCACAGTCAGAGCTTCAGACAGAGTCAAAGCCAGAGACACAGACAGAGACACAACCAGAGACACAGAAAGGGACACAGTCAAAACCAGAGTCACAGACACAGACACATTCAAAGCCAGAGATAGAGACACAGTCAGACATCCATTCAGGGACAAACGGAGAACCACAGGGCAAGAGTTCAGGTTACCGAGAACAGCTGAGCCCCAAGGGACAGACCAGCTCCAGCCCCTCATCCAAAGGCTGCGGGGATCACCTTACTACAGGCCTGGCCCTTACCCAGGCCCAACCCAGCTACAGCCCCCCAGCCACCGTCCAGGCTGGTTCACCTGCCCCCAGTCTGGCCCCAACCCAGACCCAACCCAGCTCCAGCCCCTCAGCCACAGTCCAGGCTGGTTCACCTGCCCCCAGTCTAGCCCCAACCCTACCCAAGGAGCCTCAGCAATCTGCAGACCACCCCCAGACAGGTCGTTCCTTCTCTCTGACTAACGGTGTTCAAACCCCAGACCGGAACCACAATGCAACAGGAAGTGTTAATGATAATGACAGGAATACATCTGTCCAGACCACAGTTATTGATCTGCGTCGTAATGTCAGCTCAACCTCTGCCCGTGTTTCTGATCAGAGATCAGATAGAACAAGACAGGAAGAACATGTATTCTCTGTAAATTGTGGAGAAAACACACACACACTGAACCAGACTAACACACACACACTGAACCAGACTAACACACACACACTGGACCAGAGAGAAACAGACGCTCAGATTCAGAACCG
This sequence comes from Oncorhynchus kisutch, assembly GCF_002021735.2. Classification (NCBI taxonomy): domain Eukaryota; kingdom Metazoa; phylum Chordata; class Actinopteri; order Salmoniformes; family Salmonidae; genus Oncorhynchus; species Oncorhynchus kisutch. The sequence goes on from NC_034193.2 coordinate 5,920,558, forward strand.
AGCCTGTATAGGAGAGGAAGCGAGGGAGGAGGAGGGGGAGAGGAAGAAGAGCGCCCTTGAAGAGCCTTCAGTAGTGGCCACTGCTGCCGCTGGCAACCCGTTGCCCATGACAACACCCACGATGCCAGAAATGATCGAATGTGAGGGAGAGGGGAAAAACAGGCAGCTCGATTGGCTGGAGAGAGACACGGCAGTAACAGCAGAAACAGAGTCGGTGGCACTAGGAGACAGAGGAAGAGGTTTAGAGGGGATAGAGGAGAGTCTGTTGAAGTGCTCTGCAGGAGAAACAGCTCCTCTCCACCCGGCGTGCAGACACACCCACGTCTCTTCAATCGACACGGGGATAAAAGGCTCACCTGCACTCCCTGTTGAGGATACAAAAACAGAGACGAGGGTTGTATCAGCGTCTGACCAGCACTGCAGCAATAACGCTGTGCCTCGCAGCTCACAGGAGAGTGAAGAGACGGGAGGGAGGACGCCCGTCAGCGGCACCCCAGGGACCAGCACACTCTCTCCAGCCACGGAGAGAGAGAAGAAGGGGGAGAAAGAGAAAGAGTCTGGACACCGGACAGAAGTCCACAACGTATCTGATACCTCTCCTTTTCCCCTCTGGGAAATCACGGGACGTCACTGCCAGGAAGACAACAACACTGCTACTGCCACCGGATTGGAGAGAGGGGGAAAGGAGGGAGAGGAGGGAAAAAGAGGAGGAGGAGGAGGAAAGGAAGGCGGAGAACAGAGAGGAGGGAGAGGAGGAGAAGCTGCTGCCAGAGAGCAGGTTTCATTGAGCCATCTGACAGCGACGGGCCCCACAGCTAGCAGGGTGTCATCAGCTGAGAGTGAGACGTGTCAGCCCCCTGACTCTACCACCACTCCTGTTCCTGTCGACTCATTACCATCGTCGCAGTGCTGCTTGGGGGCTGAGCTCATCGCAGCCTCCTCGACCACCTTCACATCTGCCAGCAGCAGCATCATCATCTCTGCTGATCAGGTCTGTCTCTCTCTCTTTCCACCAGTACAGCAACAGGGCAACAGAGATTCAGCTTTCTCATCTCTTCACTCTCAGCTCAGCACCTCTGGTAAACAAGAACAAGGCAGTCTCTCTGTCTCTCAGCCCTTCCGGCAGACAGAAAACAGAGATTTAGCTCTCCTTTCATCTCTCCTCCCTCCCTTTCACTCTGCTGAGCACGAGGAGACCCGGGACAGCAACAACACAAAGAGGGGCACAGAGACCAAGGAGTCAGGAGACGACGAACTTTGTCTCGAACACGGTCTGAAGTCAGAAGAGAACAGAGGTACAGAGTCGTCTCATTTCAAACACAGCCTGAGTCCAGAACTAGAGGAGAAAGGAGGAAGGGTGCCCACAGGACTAGGTCTTAAAGACCACTCTGAGACACAGTCACAGGGCTCCAGAAGAAACACAAAGGGAGGCACAGAGACTGAGGACAGGGTTTGTCTCAAACAGAGCCGGGAGAGAAAGGAGGATCCAGTCCCAGGAGAAATAAGAGAAGCCTTCCTCTCAGACACCGGGAGAGAGACAGGGAAGGATCCTCCATCTGCCTTCTCTTTTATCTCTCCTCAGCCTCCGCTGGTTTTTCAGACACAGCAGAGCTCGGCTACAGTTGTGAGCTACGATCAACCGGTCCGTATCGACCACACCAGCACCGAGAGTGAAGCTACACTCCTCAGGTCAGGACAGCCTCAGTCTCAAGGCTTTGGCAGTGGTGTAGTGGAAGCCCCCACCATGGCTGGAGTTGAGGTGTTCCAGCTGGCTCGGATTGGCAATGTAAGGGACAACAGGAAACTATTTTTCAAAGATACGGTGAAAGCTGATGATAGCTCTTCTATAGGCCTCAACGATGTCTTTGTCTCCCAACCAGCTACTGGACTGGACTGTGCCTCCCTGCCTCCACTGAAGATACACGAGAACCTTCACCACCCAGTGACTGAATCCAGTTTCACCTCCCATGACTTCCTCAGCTCCAAGAAGCCAGAGATCCCACCACCACCAGCCGTAAGCCCACCACAAGCAGCTCTAGCTGGAGATGCTCTTCCAACACTGAACACACTTGACTTCCAGGAGGAGCCTCAGCGGAAGTCCCAACCAGGAAGAGATGTCAAAGACTCTGGGAAGGTGTCAGAGTCTGGGAAGGGGTCAGAGTCTGGGAAGGGTTCAGAGTCTGGGAAGGTGTCAGAGTCTGGGAAGGGGTCAGACTCTGGGAAGGGGTCAGAGTCTGGGAAGGGGTCAGAGGAAGGAGAGAAGGAGGGAGAGAATAAGTATGGACAAGATAGACGAAAAGTAGAATCGTGCCTGTTAGCTAGGACAGGGCTTCCAGAGATCGCACGTGGAGATTCTGGAGCATTAGTAGTCGAAGACAATAGTAAAAGACGTCAGGACTCCGCTCCTATATCTACTCTTAATGCAGCTGACCCAGACCCAGACCCAGTCCCAGTGCCAGACTCAGAACAGGTGGATTTCAAACTTCCTCCTTCTTCTTCTCCATCCCTCACACCATCCCCTGCTCAGAAGCATCTCACCACCACATCCAGTGAATCTGTTTTCCAGTTTTTTTTTGAAGATGCCTTCACCTCTGCTGGGCCTGTGTGCAGTACCCAGTGTCTGTGTGCAGTTCCCAGTGTAGGTTCCCTCTCTATCCAGCCAGACGGTGGATCGAGATCAAACCTCTCTGGAGATGTGAACTTGAACAACACCACGGCTGTAGTAGTCACTACGATGCTGCAGACAAAACCGGATGAGGACCAGCCCGCCATTCAGGCTGATCAGCCCACAAGCCAATTAGACCAATCAGACCAATCAATTCACCATGACCTTCCTGTCACAGATCATATGGAGACCAGTGAGAGGCCGCCACAGACTCCACAATGTTCTAGAGGCCCTTCCTCTGTGCCTTACGCTATGGCTGGGGACAGACTTGAGGATGGAGCCGGGGCCGAAGTTGTGCTGGAGACTGGGCTTCGTATTCCAGAGATGAATGTCCCTAACCAATCCCCTTCAGATCCTATGAAGGGTAGAGAGGGGCCTCAGAGTACAGACTTCCCTTCTTTGGATTTGGCTAAGGCTGAAGATGAGGCAACGACCGTGACTGGAGCTGAGGCTGAATTTGAGGCAACGACCGTGGCTGGAGCTGAGGTAACGACCGTGGCTGGAGCTGAGGTAACGATCGTGGCTGGAGCTGAGGTAACGACCGTGGCTGGAGCTGAGGCTGAATTTGAGGCAACGACCGTGGCTGGAGCTGGGGTTGAAGATGAGGCAACGACCGTGGCTGGAGCTGGGGTTGAAGATGAGGCAACGACCGTGGCTGGAGCTGAGGTTGAAGTTAAGACAGTGACTGAGGCCAGTATTCCAAAGGTAACAGTCTTAGACCTGTGCTCTCCTATACTGAGGGATCAATCTGATAGCATTGGGCCAATAGTGATACTGAAGCACCCAGGTCCCATGCTGAGTCACTATGACATCATCGAACTTCCTGATCATGTGACAGGGGAAATGACACCACTCCCTGATCATGTGATACAGGAAGTGACACAGGCAGCATCGGCAATACTGGATTCAGAGTATAGAGATTATCTGAGACACAGGGAGGAAGAGGAAGTGCATGAGACTGGCAGCAGTGTTGACAAAGGATCACTGGCTGAAAAGGTTAAAGAGGAGGTTAGTGAGAAGCTTCCGGAAAAAATCCCCATCTCCAAATCACCCTCTCAGCCTCAGACCACAACAGTATCAACAGCTGGATCTGATAACACCATTCCTGAGCCCAAGGTAGAAGAGCCTCTTAGGGTTAATCTATTCAGTGGCGCCGCATCCATTAATGATGAGGTCATCGGTGTGGGTTTGTCCATTAAAGATGACATCATAAATGTCAGCCCACCACTCAGTGCTGAGCAGCCAATAAGCAGCCAGCCTCTCAATGTAAACACAGAGGACAAACATGGGGACAAAATGAAACAAAAGAGAACAGAGGAAAGGAAGGAAGAAAGGAGACAAAATGATGAGAAGGAAACAGAGGAGAAGGAAACAGAGGGGAAGGAAACAGAGAGGAAGGAAACAGAGTGGAAGGAAACAGAGGGGAAGGAAACAGAGGGGAAGGAAACAGAGGGGAAGGAAACAGAGTGGAAGGAAACAGAGGGGAAGGAAACAGAGAGGAAGGAAACAGAGGGGAAGGAAACAGAGGGGAAGGAAACAGAGGGGAAGGAAACAGAGAGGAAGGAAACAGAGAAGAAGGAAACAGAGGAGAAGGAAACAGAGGGGAAGGAAACAGAGAGGAAGGAAACAGAGGGAAAGGAAACAGAGGGGAAGGAAACAGAGGGGAAGGGAACAGAGGGGAAGGAAACAGAGGGGAAGGAAACAGAGGGGAAGGAAACAGAGGGGAAGGAAACAGAGAAGAAGGAAACAGAGAAGAAGGAAACAGAGGGGAAGGAAACAGAGAGGAAGGAAACAGAGAGGAAGGAAACAGAGAGGAAGGAAACAGAGGGGAAGGAAACAGAGAGGAAGGAAACAGAGAAGAAGGAAACAGAGGGGAAGGAAACAGAGAGGAAGGAAACAGAGAGGAAGGAAACAGAGAGGAAGGAAACAGAGGAGAAGGAAACAGAGGAGAAGGAAACAGAGGGGAAGGAAACAGAGGAGAAGGAAACAGAGGGGAAGGAAACAGAGGGGAAGGAACAGAGAGGAAGGAAACAGAGGGGAAGGAAACAGAGAAGAAGGAAGCAGAGAGGAAGGAAACAGAGGGGAAGGAAACAGAGAGGAAGGAAACAGAGGAAGAACATAAAAAGGAGGATGAGAATCTCTCTCAAGAGGAAAAACAAACAGTGGATAAACAACAGGAAATAGAGGAGGACAAGCAGAAAGGAAAATGGAATCAGACAAGTACACAACAGAAGAGTAATGGGACTGATAAGAAAGCAGGAGAGCCAATCAGAGAGACCGGATATCAGCATTTGGAACAGGAGCAGACACAAACACTGACAGAATCACAAATAGTAGCTCTCCATGAGGAGAGAGATGAGAGGAGTGAAATAACAGACATCGGAGCCAATAGGCCTTCTCATAACCGTTTCTTCTTAGATTGGCGTGGTGGTGATGTGCAGGGAGACAACATGGGGAGTGCACAAACAGTTAACGCTGTGGAGCAAACAGGAAGAAAGAGTGTCAGAACAGGTAAAGGAGAGGACAAGACCTCATCTGACCCCAGCCTGGCTCCTTTTGGCTCTTCTAAGGATGAGCTTTGTTCCAGTGGAGACTGTAGCTATTTATCCTCTCCCTCTGCGTTAGAACAAAGTCTCTACCCCACGCTGCCGGTGCCAGCAACAGTGAAGACACAGGAGCCCTGCGAAGAGACTAGAGACCCCTTTGTACCCAATTCGACTGAAAATGCAGCCCTTAACCAATCAGATTCAGTGATTCGTCTGAACTGTTTTGCTCGGCAACAGGAACAAGGACAGCAGCAGGAAAGGCCAGGATCCAGTACTGCCTCAGAGGACTTATCATGTGGTCGTTTAGTTAGACGTGATGGAGGAGGAGAATCAGACAACAACAAACGCACCGAGTCCCTCACAGCTTCAACACTGTTGCCGGGGGTAACACAGGGAGCGGAGAAGACCCTGGGCGGTCAGGAAGAGAACGGCAAGTCAGGTGACTGCAACTATGATGTCATCGATGGAGAGAGAGGTCCAGACACAGGGGAGGGAGTGGGGAAAATGACTTCTCCTGTAAGGGACTATGGAGTCAGAATCCCTTTTCATAGCTTCGACCTTAGTCGTGAAGGAGTCAATATGCCTTCTCATAGTCACAATCGATTATTTTTAGACTGGGGGAGTGGGGATAAGGAGAGAGACAGCAACACAGGGACTGTGGTTGGTAGTGAAGAGACGACAGGTGAAATCCAAAACACTGGGCCCGGAGAAGTCGATGTCCTGTCGGATTCAAACCGCTCAGAGCTCAAGTCAAAAGGTCTGTCGGCGACGGATGAGGAGAATGTTGAGGCTAAGAGTCAGAGAACTGGTGTTATAACACCGACTCGTCAAGAGCAACGCAGCGAAACAGAGAACACTGCAGCCCCCATCGGAACGGATTCACACCAAGATGAAACCACACCGCTGGAATCTCCTGCCTCATCATCGTCGTCTTCTTCACAGGGAAGAGTCAGCACCGAGGGGCATGGGGTTCACAAGGAGGAGGTCATACCACATAATCCAGACATGGGGGCCAAACCTAACCCCGCCTCAGACCACCAGACCAAAGTGACTGTCCCTGTCAAACTGACCCCAGACCAGGTCACGGACACTCCTGTCGTAGTGGCTGACACTCACCCTGTTCAGGTCAAAGCCTCTGTACAGGATGCAGAATACAAGGCAGTTGAACCATGTTCAGCTTATGACGCGGTAAAAACCAGAAACGTTCGTGATACTCGAGAAAGTCCTGGTCTCACTGTCGATTCTGATCCTCGTGTGGTCCAGAAGGCCTCCAGCACAACAATATCAACAACAACCACACAAAGCCCCACAGTAGTACAACTGGCTGACTCAGAGAGAGAGGCCGCGGAGGAGGATATTGAGGCCTTGAACAGGAAGAAAGAGAAGAGGATGAAAGCGTTAGGAAAAAGGATGGAAGAGAGGAAACAAAAGCAGAAGAAAAAGGAGGAGGAAAATCAGAGGCTCTTAGCAGATGCAGTTCCACAGGATGCCACAGAACAGACTGGTCCAGCCACAGAACAGACTGGTCCAGCCACAGAACAGACTGGTCCAGCCACAGAACAGACTGGTCCTGCCACAGAACAGACTGGTCCTGCCACAGAACAGACTGGTCCTGCCACAGAACAGACTGGTCCAGCCACAGAACAGACTGGTCCAGCCACAGAACAGACTGGTTCTGCCACAGAACAGACTGGTCCAGCCACAGAACAGACTGGTCCTGCCACAGAACAGACTGGTCCAGCCACAGAACAGACTGGTCCTGCCACAGAACAGACTGGTCCTGCCACAGAACAGACTGGTCCTGCCACAGAACAGACTGGTCCAGCCACAGAACAGACTGGTCCTACCACAGAACAGACTGGTCCTGCCACAGAACAGACTGAAATATCAGTTACTGGTCCTACCACAGAACAGACAGAGATGTCAGTCTGGCAGAACCAGGCAGAACCAGAACAGGCAGAACCAGAGGTAGACTGGTTGGCTGCTCTCAGATCTCATGCAGCCTCCCTCTCACAGTCCCACCAACAGAACACAGCGGAGTCCTCTGAGAAAACTACAGAACGCAGGTATTGCACTCCTCACTGTACACAGACTGTGTGTGTATGTGTGTGTGTGTGTGTGTGTGTGTGTGTGTGTGTGTGTGTGTGTGTGTGTGTGTGTGTGTGTGTGTGTGTGTGTGTGTGCGTGTGTGTGTGAGTGTTTGTGTTTATTGCATTGTTTTCTGTTGTTACAACACGCCGTCATGGAGACATCGCGCCGTCAGGGAGATAACGTTGTTAGAGGGAGATACCACACTGCAAGGAGATACCACGCTGTCAGGGAGATACCACACTGCAAGGAGATACCACGCTGTCAGGGAGATACCACACTGCAAGGAGATACCACGCTGTCAGGAGATACCACGCTGTCAGGAGATACCACGCTGTCAGGAGATACCACGCTGTCAGGGAGATACCACACTGCAAGTAGATACCACGCTGTCAGGGAGATACCACACTGTCAGGGAGATACCACACTGCAAGAGATACCACGTCGTCAGGGAGATGCCATGCTGTCAGGGAGAAACCGCGTCGTCAGGGAGATATAGTTCCAGCTCATTAAATTCATGTTATCACGACGCATAACTCTCTTTTAAGCCCTCTATAGAATAAATGGTTTATTCAGAAATGTGGTTTCTGGGTTCTGGAATGGGTTCAGAAAGGACAAGACCAAGCCTGTTCATGTGTTATGACCAAACTAGCGATACATCACACAATCTCTGTGATGTTGTTGGCCGCCATTTTTGTTTGTTTGTTACCGTATTTTGAAATACAAAAACAACCTTGTGTCTTTTACAAAATACTACTAGAACACAGGGGATGGTAAAACATCTCACATAATGTTCATGATCATTCAGTTGCATTACATACTACAGAAACACCACCCACACTATGTATCTGAAACTTTGATGAGAAGAGCTCTTGAGTTGCTCAGAGGTCTGTACTGTATCTCAGTGGTACTGTTCTGCCTTATTATTATTCGACCATGCTGGTCATTTATGAACATTGAACATCTTGGCCATGTTCTGTTATAATCTCCACCCGGCACAGCCAGAAGAGGACTGGCCACCCCACATAGCCTGGTTCCTCTCTAGGTTTCTTCCTAGGTATTGGCCTTTCTAGGGAGTTTTTCCTAGCCACCGTGCTTCTACACCTGCATTGCTTGCTGTTTGGGGTTTTAGGCTGGGTTTCTGTACAGCACTTTGAGATATCAGCTGATGTACGAAGGGCTTTATAAATACATTTGATTTGATTTGATTTGATTTGGTAGAGGTGTCACTACAGACCCTGGTTCAGTGGTCTGAGGTACATACATCTCAGTGGTAGAGGCGTCACTACAGACCCTGGTTCAGAGGTCTGAGGCACTGCATCTCAGTGCTAGAGATGTCACTACAGACCCTGGTTCAGTGGTCTGAGGCACTGCATCTCAGTGGTAGAGGCATCACAACAGACCCTGGTTCAGTAGTCTTAGACACTGCATCGCAGTGCTAGAGGCGTCACTACAGACCCTGGTTCAGCGGTCTAAGGCACTGCATCTCAGTGCTAGAGATGTCACTACAGACCCTGGTTCAGAGGTCTAAGGCATTGCATCTCAGTGGTAGAGGCGTCACTACAGACCCTGGTTCAGCGGTCTAAGGCACTGCATCTCAGTGCTAGAGGTGTCACTACAGACCCTGGTTCAGTGGTCTGAGGCACTGCATCTCAGTGCTAGAGGCGTCACTACAGACCCTGGTTCAGTGGTCTGAGGCACTGCAGCTCAGTGCTAGAGGCGTCACTACAGACCCTAGTTCAGCGGTATAAGGTACTGCATCTCAGTGCTAGAGGTGTCACTACAGACCCTAGTTCAGAGGTCTGAGGCACTGCATCTCAGTGGTAGAGGCGTCACTACAGACCCTGGTTCAGTAGTCTTAGACACTGCATTGCAGTGCTAGAGGCGTCACTACAGACCCTGGTTCAGCGGTCTAAGGCACTGCATCTCAGTGCTAGAGGTGTCACTACAGACCCTGGTTCAGAGGTCTAAGACACTGCATCTCAGTGCTAGAGATGTCACTACAGACCCTGGTTCGATTCCAGGCTAATACCATGTAGAACATCACTGTGTGACATTGGATATAGGAAAGGTCATCCTAAGTAATCATGTGTTCTTCAATCCCACAATGCATCAACATGCCTGTCTGAACTATTTCTCTCCTCTATTTCTCTCCACATCCGTGACCTTCCACAGAGGAAGAACACAGTCTATACTTCATAGCGAAGAGTGTAGAGTATCAACAAAACATCAAATTGTCACCATGTTTCTTCATCGGTACGCGTGTAGAGAATCCCGAACGTAATCTATTTCTAGCTGCCTATGACACAGAGAACAGTAATAACATACATTAGTTGTGACAGAGAACAGTAATATGTACATTAGTTGTGACAGAGAACAAAGTAGTGCACTAGATAGGGAATATGGACCCATAGGACTCTGGTCAAAAGTAGTGCACTAGATAGGGAATGTGGACCCATATGACTCTGGTCTAAAGTAGTGCACTAGATAGGGAATGTGGACCCATATGACTCTGGTCTAAAGTAGTGCACTAGATAGGGAATGTGGACCCATATGACTCTGGTCAGAAGCGGTGCACTCCTCGAATAGCCATGACATTTTGGACGCAAATCCTCTGTGGTAGACTTTTATAACAGAGGTCAGTGGAGAGAACTGTAGTACTATTATATCTGACGAGATGACATCGGCAGTGACATCACTCCTGTCATTTGAGAAGAGAATGAAGCTATTCTCCCCCCTCCCCCCTCCCCCCTCCCCCCTCCCCCTTGGTGGAACACAGCTGTTGCTTTGAAACAGAGGGAAAGGGGGAAAAACAACAACGAATACAGTAAATGCACACACACACACACGATAGCGGACAGGACATTTGTTACCTGTCACTGTGTATACGTCTTTGCTAACGACTTCAATGTACCTCTCTCTCATTCCCAACCCTCTGCCTCTCTACAGAAGCTTTCAGCCTTTGGAGCCTCTGGTGTCTCCTGTGGCAGAGTTCCAATCCCCCTCTGAAGAGACCCCTACCCCACTGGGTCCAGCAGAGACCCCTAGCCCACTGGGTCCAGCAGAGACCCCTACCCTACTGTGTCAGGCAGAGACTCCTACCCTACCGTGTCAGGCAGAGACCCCTACACCACTGGGTCCGGCAGAGACCCCTACCCTACTGGGTCCAACAGAGACCCCTACCCTACTGGGTCCAGCAGAGACCCCAACCCTACTGGGTCCGTTAGAGATCCCTACCCTACTGGGTCCGGCAGAGACCCCTACCCTACTGGGTCTGGCAGAGACCCCTACCCTACTGGATCCGGCAGAGACCCCTACCCTACTGGGTCCGGCAGAGACCCCTACCCTACTGGGTCAGGCAGAGACCCCTACCCTACTGGATCAGGCAGAGACCCCTACCCTACTGGATCAGGCAGAGACCCCTACCCCTCTGGATCAGGCAGAGACTCCTACCCCACTGTGTCAGGCAGAGACTCCTACACTACTGGGTTTGGCAGAGACCCCTAGCCCACTGGGTCAGGCAGAGACCCTTACCCCACTGGGTCAGGCAGAGACCCCTACCCCACAGGGTCAGGCAGAGACTCCTACACTACTGGGTTTGGCAGAGACCCCTAGCCCACTGGGTCCGGCAGAGACCCCTACACTACTGGGTCAGGCAGAGACCCCTACCCCACTGTGTCAGGCAGAGACTCCTACACTACTGGGTTCGGCAGAGACCCCTACCCCACTGGGTCAGGCAGAAACACCTACCCCACTGGGTCAGGCAGAGACCCCTACCCCACTGTGTCAGGCAGAGACCCCTACCCCACTGGGTCAGGCAGAGACCCCTACCCCACTGGGTCAAGCAGAGGAAGCTACCCCAGTAAGACAGAAAAAGGAGCAGACAGAGGAGCAACCAGCCCATGAAAAAGAGACCCCAGGACACACAATTAGCGGGTAAGTTCCCAGTCCTATGACTGACATTATTCAATTATTATTTATACAATGTTACCCTCTTAGATGTTAAGTCCCCTAAACATTGAGTGGTTCTGGACCGGTTCCGACTGATATTTGAGTGCTCTGTGAACGGGATCCCGTGCCTTATAATGTCAGAAAGGCCCATCTGTCTGCTCTCTGCTACCAGTCTGTCAGCAGAGATGACTTGAAGTGTCAGGTTTCACACCCCACATTTGCATAGAGAGTGATGTGTCACATTTCCTGGCCTATCAAAAAATCAAATCAAATTTTATTAGTCACATGCGCCGAATACAACAGGTGTAGATCTTACAGTGAAATGCTTACTTAAAAGCCCTTATCTGACAATGCAGTTCAAATTTGAATAAAAAAAATATTTTTTACAAATAAGAAATAAAAGTAAAAAGTAATTAAAGAGCAGCAGTGAAATAACAATAGCAAGACTGTATACAGGGTATTACGGTACAGAGTCAATGTGGAGGCTATATACAGGGTATTACGGTACAGAGTCAATGTGGAGGCTATATACAGGGGGTACCAGTACAGAGTCAATGTGGAGGCTATATACAGGGGGTACCAGTACAGAGTCAATGTGGAGGCTATATACAGGGGGTACCGGTACAGAGACAATGTGGAGGCTATATACAGGGGGTACCAGTACAGAGACAATGTGGAGGCTATATACAGGGGGTACCGGTACAGAGACAATGTGGAGGCTATATACAGGGGGTACCAGTACAGAGACAATGTGGAGGCTATATACAGGGGGTACCGGTACAGAGACAATGTGGAGGCTATATACAGGGGGTACCGGTACAGAGACAATGTGGAGGCTATATACAGGGGGTACCAGTACAGAGACAATGTGGAGGCTATATACAGGGGGTACCAGTACAGAGTCAATGTGGAGGCTATATACAGGGGGTACCAGTACAGAGACAATGTGGAGGCTATATACAGGGGGTACCAGTACAGAGTCAATGTGGAGGCTATATACAGGGGGTACCAGTACAGAGTCAATGTGGAGGCTATATACAGGGGGTACCAGTACAGAGTCAATGTGGAGGCTATATACAGGGGGTACCAGTACAGAGTCAATGTGGAGGCTATATACAGGGGGTACCAGTACAGAGACAATGTGGAGGCTATATACAGGGGGTACCAGTACAGAGTCAATGTGGAGGCTATATACAGGGGGTACCGGTACAGAGACAATGTGGAGGCTATATACAGGGGGTACCAGTACAGAGTCAATGTGGAGGCTATATACAGGGGGTACCAGTACAGAGACAATGTGGAGGCTATATACAGGGGGTACCAGTACAGAGTCAATGTGGAGGCTATATACAGGGGGTACCAGTACAGAGTCAATGTGGAGGCTATATACAGGGGGTACCAGTACAGAGTCAATGTGGAGGCTATATACAGGGGGTACCAGTACAGAGTCAATGTGGAGGCTATATACAGGGGGTACCAGTACAGAGTCAATGTGGAGGCTATATACAGGGGGTACCAGTACAGAGTCAATGTGGAGGCTATATACAGGGGGTACCAGTACAGAGTCAATGTGGAGGCTATATACAGGGGGTACCAGTACAGAGTCAATGTGGAGGCTATATACAGGGGGTACCAGTACAGAGTCAATGTGGAGGCTATATACAGGGGGTACCAGTACAGAGACAATGTGGAGGCTATATACAGGGGGTACCGGTACAGAGTCAATGTGGAGGCTATATACAGGGTGTTACGGTACAGAGTCAATGTGGAGACTATATACAGGGTATTACGGTACAGAGTCAATGTGGAGGCTATATACAGGGGGTACCGGTACAGAGTCAATGTGGAGGCTATATACAAGGGGGACCGGTACAGAGTCAATGTGGAGGCTATATACAGGGGGTACCAGTACAGAGTCAATGTGGAGGCTATATACAGGGGGTACCAGTACAGAGTCAATGTGGAGGCTATATACAGGGGGTACCAGTACAGAGTCAATGTGGAGGCTATATACAGGGGGTACCAGTACAGAGTCAATGTGGAGGCTATATACAGGGGGTACCAGTACAGAGTCAATGTGGAGGCTATATACAGGGGGTACCAGTACAGAGTCAATGTGGAGGCTATATACAGGGGGTACCAGTACAGAGTCAATGTGGAGGCTATATACAGGGGGTACCGGTACATAGTCAATGTGGAGGCTATATACAGGGTGTTACGGTACAGAGTCAATGTGGAGACTATATACAGGGTATTACGGTACAGAGTCAATGTGGAGGCTATATACAGGGGGTACCGGTACAGAGTCAATGTGGAGGCTATATACAAGGGGGACCGGTACAGAGTCAATGTGGAGGCTATATACAGGGGGTACCAGTACAGAGTCAATGTGGAGGCTATATACAGGGGGTACCAGTACAGAGTCAATGTGGAGGCTATATACAGGGGGTACCAGTACAGAGTCAATGTGGAGGCTATATACAGGGGGTACCAGTACAGAGTCAATGTGGAGGCTATATACAGGGGGTACCAGTACAGAGTCAATGTGGAGGCTATATACAGGGGGGTACCAGTACAGAGACAATGTGGAGGCTATATACAGGGGGTACCAGTACAGAGTCAATGTGGAGGCTATATACAGGGGGTACCAGTACAGAGTCAATGTGGAGGCTATATACAGGGGGTACCAGTACAGAGTCAATGTGGAGGCTATATACAGGGGGTACCGGTACAGAGTCAATGTGGAGGCTATATACAGAGGGTACCGGTACAGAGTCAATGTGGAGGCTATATACAGGGGGTACCGGTACAGAGTCAATGTGGAGGCTATATACAGGGGGGTACCAGTACAGAGACAATGTGGAGGCTATATACAGGGGGATACCAGTACAGAGACAATGTGGAGGCTATATACAGGGGGTACCAGTACAGAGTCAATGTGGAGGCTATATACAGGGGGTACCGTTACAGAGTCAATGTGGAGGCTATATACAGAGGGTACCGGTACAGAGTCAATGTGGAGGCTATATACAGGGGGTACCAGTACAGAGACAATGTGGAGGCTATATACAGGGGGTACCAGTACAGAGTCAATGTGGAGGCTATATACAGGGGGTACCAGTACAGAGACAATGTAGAGGCTATATACAGGGGGTACCAGTACAGAGTCAATGTGGAGGCTATATACAGGGGGTACCAGTACAGAGTCAATGTGGAGGCTATATACAGGGGGTACCAGTACAGAGTCAATGTGGAGGCTATATACAGGGGGTACCGGTACAGAGTCAATGTGGAGGCTATATACAGAGGGTACCGGTACAGAGTCAATGTGGAGGCTATATACAGGGGGTACCGGTACAGAGTCAATGTGGAGGCTATATACAGGGGGGTACCAGTACAGAGACAATGTGGAGGCTATATACAGGGGGATACCAGTACAGAGACAATGTGGAGGCTATATACAGGGGGTACCAGTACAGAGTCAATGTGGAGGCTATATACAGGGGGTACCGTTACAGAGTCAATGTGGAGGCTATATACAGAGGGTACCGGTACAGAGTCAATGTGGAGGCTATATACAGGGGGTACCGGTACAGAGTCAATGTGGAGGCTATATACAGGGGGTACCGGTACAGAGTCAATGTGGAGGCTATATACAGAGGGTACCAGTACAGAGACAATGTGGAGGCTATATACAGGGGGTACCAGTACAGAGACAATGTGGAGGCTATATACAGGGGGTACCAGTACAGAGACAATGTGGAGGCTATATACAGGGGGTACCAGTACAGAGACAATGTGGAGGCTATATACAGGGGGTACCAGTACAGAGACAATGTGGAGGCTATATACAGGGGGTACCAGTACAGAGACAATGTGGAGGCTATATACAGGGGGTACCAGTACAGAGTCAATGTGGAGGCTATATACAGGGGGGTACCAGTACAGAGACAATGTGGAGGCTATATACAGGGGGATACCAGTACAGAGACAATGTGGAGGCTATATACAGGGGGTACCAGTACAGAGTCAATGTGGAGGCTATATACAGGGGGTACCGTTACAGAGTCAATGTGGAGGCTATATACAGAGGGTACCGGTACAGAGTCAATGTGGAGGCTATATACAGGGGGTACCGGTACAGAGTCAATGTGGAGGCTATATACAGGGGGTACCGGTACAGAGTCAATGTGGAGGCTATATACAGAGGGTACCAGTACAGAGACAATGTGGAGGCTATATACAGGGGGTACCAGTACAGAGACAATGTGGAGGCTATATACAGGGGGTACCAGTACAGAGACAATGTGGAGGCTATATACAGGGGGTACCAGTACAGAGACAATGTGGAGGCTATATACAGGGGGTACCAGTACAGAGACAATGTGGAGGCTATATACAGGGGGTACCAGTACAGAGACAATGTGGAGGCTATATACAGGGGGTACCAGTACAGAGACAATGTGGAGGCTATATACAGGGGGTACCAGTACAGAGACAATGTTCGGGGGCACCGGTTAATTGAGGTAATATGTACATGTAGGTAGAGTTATTTGTTAAGCGGAGCAGCACAGGGGACTCCGACCAGGAAACAGGGATGAATGAACCAAGATATTTATTGTAACACAGGGAGAGATGACGTGCAGATCCAGGGAAGCTCGGATGAGTTGTAGGAAACCAGATGTAGAGAGCTGAGGTTGGAGTGAGCTGGGTAGAGACAGGGTAAACAGGTCTGGAGAGGAATCCAAGGGAGTGATGAGTTGAATCCAGAACAGGGTAGCAGGGTGGTGAGATGTGGAACAGGAGACAGGAACCAGAGTCAGAGCGGTGGAACAGGAGACAGGAACCAGAGTCAGAGCGGTGGAACAGGAGACAGGAACCAGAGTCAGAGCGGTGGAATAGGAGACAGGAACCAGAGTCAGAGCGGTGGAACAGGAGA
>NC_034193.2:5936846-5939346 GCF_002021735.2 Oncorhynchus kisutch
TCTCTCTGTCTCTCTCTGCTCTCTCTCTCTCTGTCTCTGTCTCTGTCTCTCTCTCTGTCTCTCTCTCTCTGTCTCTGTCAATCTCTTTCTCTGTCTCTCTCTCTGTCTCTCTCTCTCTCTCTGTATGTCTCTCTCTCTCTGTATGTCTCTCTCTCTGTCTCTCTCTCAATTCAATTCAATTCAATTCAATTCAAGGCTTTATTGGCATGGGAAACATGTGTTAACATTGCCAAAGCAAGTGAGGTAGATAATATATAAAGTGAAATAAACAATAAAAATGAACAGTAAACATTACACATACAGAAGTTTCAAAACAATAAAGACATTACAAATGTCATATTATATATATATACAGTGTTTTTAACAATGTACAAATGGATAAAATGGACAAAATAAAATAAATCAGCATAAATATGGGTTGTATTTACAATGGTGTTTGTTCTTCACTGGTTGCCCTTTTCTTCGTGGCAACAGGTCACAAATCTTGCTGCTGTGATGGCACACTGTGGAATTTCACCCAGTAGATATGGGAGTTTATCAAAATTGGATTTGTTTTCGAATTCTTTGTGGATCTGTGTAATCTGAGGGAAATATGTCTCTCTAATATGGTCATACATTGGGCAGGAGGTTAGGAAGTGCAGCTCAGTTTCCACCTCATTTTGTGGGCAGTGAGCACATAGCCTGTCTTCTCTTGAGAGCCATGTCTGCCTACGGCGGCCTTTCTCAATAGCAAGGCTATGCTCACTGAGTAGTCAAAGATTTCCTTAATTTTGGGTCAGTCACAGTGGTCAGGTATTCTGCCACTGTGTACTCTCTGTTTAGGGCCAAATAGCATTCTAGTTTGCTCGTTTTTTTTGTTAATTCTTTCCAATATGTCAAGTAATTATCTTTTTGTTTTCTCATGATTTGGTTGGGTGTAATTGTGCTGCTGTCCTGGGGCTCTGTAGGGTGTGTTTGTGTTTGTGAACAGAGCCCCAGGACCAGCTTGCTTAGGGGACTCTTCTCCAGGTTCATCTCTCTGTAGGTGATGGCTTTGTTATGGAAGGTTTGGGAATCGCTTCCTTTTAGGTGGTTATAGAATTTAACGGCTCTTTTCTGGATTTTGATAATTAGTGGGTATCGGCCTAATTCTGCTCTGCATGCATTATTTGGTGTTCTACGTTGTACACGGAGGATATTTTTGCAGAATTCTGCGTGCAGAGTCTCAATTTGGTGTTTGTCCCATTTTGTGAAGTCTTGGTTGGTGAGCGGACCCCAGATCTCACAACCATAAAGGACAATGGGCTCTATGACTGATTCAAGTATTTTTAGCCAAATCCTAATTGGTATGTTGAAAGTCATGTTCCTTTTGATGGCATAGAATGCCCTTCTTGCCTTGTCTCTCAGATCGTTCACAGCTTTGTGGAAGTTACCTGTGGCGATGACGTTTAGGCCAAGGTATGTATAGTTTTTTGTGTGCTCTAGGGCAACAGTGTCTAGATGGAATTTGTATTTGTGGTCCTGGCGACTGGACCTTTTTTGGAACGCCATTATTTTGGTCTTACTGAGATTTACTGTCAGGGCCCAGGTCTGTCAGGGCCCAGGTCTGTCAGGGCCCAGGTCTGTCAGGGCCCAGGTCTGTCAGGGCCCAGGTCTGTCAGGGCCCAGGTCTGTCAGGGCCCAGGTCTGACAGAATCTGTGCAGAAGATGATCACCCCAATCATGTATATGTTTTTGCTCTTTAGTCTTTGTTGTTATAGAGCCAAAAAGAGGAAGAAAAGGAGAAGTGGTTTACATCTCCATTTTGGATAGATTCCTGTTGTTGTTTGTTTAGTGTTTTCCAATTTTTTTCCAAAAGTGGTTAGAGTCATTGGATTCTTCAATTACATTGAGAGGATTTCTGACGTGCTGTTCCTTCTTTTTCCGTAGTGTATTTCTGTATTGTTTTAGTGATTCACCATAGTGAAGGTGTAGACTCAGGTTTTCCGGGTCTCTATGTATTTGGTTGGACAGGTTTCTCAATTTCTTTCTTAGATTTTTGCATTCTTCATCAAACCATTTGTCATTGTTGTTCATTTTCTTCAGTTTTCTTGTTGACATTTTTAGATTTGATAGGGAAGCTGAGAGGTCAAATATACTGTTAAGATTTTCTACTGCCAAGTTTACACCTTCACTATTACAGTGGAACGTTTTGTTCAGGAAGTTGTCTGGAAGGGATTGAATGTGTTGTTGCCTAATTGTTTTTTGGTAGGTTTCCAAACTGCATTCCTTCCATCTATAGCATTTCATAATGTTACTCAGTTCCTTTGGCTTTGATGCCTCATAATTGAGTATTGCTCTGTTTAAGTAGACTGTGATTTTGCTGTGATCTGATAGGGGTCTGATAGGGGTCTGATAGGGGTGTCAGTGGGCTGACTGTGAACGCTCTGAGAGACTCTGGGTGGAGGTCAGTGACAAAGTAATCTACAGTACGTACTACTGCCAATAGATGAGCTATAGGTGTACCTACCAGAGGAGTCCC
>NC_034193.2:5944346-5976846 GCF_002021735.2 Oncorhynchus kisutch
GGAAGCTTTCGATACTGGCCAAAATCTCTAAACACGAGGCTACCATTTCATACCATACCACACTATACCAAACCACACTATACCACAACCACACTATACCACAACAAACAAAACCATACCACACCATACTATACCAAACCACACTATACCACAACAAACAAAACCATACCACACCATACTATACCACACTATACCATACCACACCATACTATACCACACTATACCACACTATACCATACCATACCACACCACACCACACCATACAAGACTATACCCAACCATACCACACTATACCACACTATACCATACCATACCACACTATACCATACCACACCATACCACACCATACCACACTATACCATACCATACCACACTATACCATACCATACCACACCATACCACACCATACAACACTATACCATACCACACTATACCATACCACACCATACCATACCACACTATACCATACCACACCATACCATACCACACTATATCACACCACACCATACAACACTATACCCAACCATACCACACTATACCAAACCACACTATACCACACTATACCATACCATACCACACCATACAACACTATACCCAACCATACCACACTATACCACACTATACCATACCATACCATACCACACTATACCATACCATACCACACCATACCACACCATACCACACCACACCATACAACACTATACCCAACCATACCACACTATACCAAACCACACCATATCACAACAAACCAAACCATACCACACCATACTATACCACACTATACCACACTATACCACACTATACCATACCACACCATCCCACACCACACCATACAACACTATACCACACTATACCATACCATACCACACCATACCACACAATACCACACTATACCCAACCATACCACACTATACCACACCATACCACACCACACCACACTATACCATACCACACCATACCATACCACACCATACCACACTATACCCAACCATACCATACCACACTATACCAAACCACACCATACAACACTATACCACACTATACCACACTATACCACACTATACCATACCATACCACAACAAACAAAACCATACCACACCACACTATACCCAACCATACCACACTATACCCAACCACACTATACCACACTATACCATACCATACCACACCACACCACACCATACAACACTATACCCAACCATACCACACTATACCACACTATACCATACCATACCACACTATACCATTCCATACCACACCATACCACACCATACCACACTATACCATACCATACCACACTATACCATACCATACCACACCATACCACACCATACAACACTATACCATACCACACTATACCATACCACACCATACCATACCACACTATACCATACCACACCATACCATACCACACTATACCACACCACACCATACAACACTATACCCAACCATACCACACTATACCAAACCACACTATACCACACTATACCATACCACACTATACCACACCACACCATACAACACTATACCCAACCATACCACACTATACCAAACCACACTATACCACACTATACCATACCATACCATACCACACCACACCATACAACACTATACCCAACCATACCACACTATACCACACTATACCATACCATACCACACTATACCATACCATACCACACTATACCATACCACACCATACCACACTATACCACACTATACCACACTATACCATACCACACCATCCCACACCACACCATACAACACTATACCACACTATACCATACCATACCACACCATACAACACTATACCACACTATACCATACCATACCACACCATACCACACTATACCATACAATACCACACTATACCCAACCATACCACACTATACCACACCATACCACACCACACCACACTATACCATACCACACCATACCATACCACACCATACCACACTATACCCAACCATACCATACCACACTATACCATACCACACCATACCATACCACACCACACCATACCACACTATACCACACCATACCACACTATACCACACTATACCATACCATACCATACCACACCATACCACACCATACCATACCATACCATACCACACCACACCATACCACACTATACCACACCATACCACACTATACCACACTATACCATACCATACCACACCATACCACACCATACCATACCACACCACACCATACAACACTATACCCAACCATACCACACTATACCAAACCACACTATACCAAACCACACTATACCACACCAAACCATACCACACCATACTATACCACACTATACCACACTATACCACACTATACCATACCACACCATACCACACCACACCATACCACACCATACAACACTATACCACACTATACCATACCACACCATACCACACCATACTACACCATACCACACTATACCACACTATACCATACCACACCATACCACACTATACCATACCATACTACACCATACCACACCATACCATACAACACTCTACCCAACCATACGCACTATACCATACCATACCACACTATACCACACTATACCATACCATACCACACCATACAACACTATACCACACTATACCATACCACACCATACTACACCATAACACACTATACCACACTATACCATACCACACTATACCACACTATACCATACCACACCATACCACACTATACCATTCAACACTCTACCCAACCATACGCACTATACCACACCTTACCACACCACACTATACCACACTGTACCAAACCAAACAGCCAACAATTATATGTATGTTTTTGTGTGTAGGTTGTTAATCCACGTGTCTCCCTCCTGTTCTGTCCAGGTCCTCCCTGACAGAGGCTGAGCAGACTGAGGAGAGGAGTAAGCCTCATCCTTTCACCTCCTCCTCCCCACCTCCTCCCCCTGTCACCTCCTCCCCACCTCCTCCCCCTGCCACCTCCTCCCCACCTCCTCCCCCTGTCACCGCCTCCCCACCTCCTCCCCCTGCCACCTCCTCCCCACCTCCTCCCCCTGTCACCTCCTCCCCTCCTCCTCCCCCTGCCACCTCCTCCCCTCCTCCTCCCCCTGTCACCTCCTCCCCACCTCCTCCTCCTGTCACCTCCTCCCCTCCTCCTCCCCCTGTCCCCTCCTCCCCACCTCCTCCCCCTGCCACCTCCTCCCCTCCTCCTCCCCCTGTCACCTCCTCCCCACCTCCTCCCACGTCTCCTGGACAAGTCTTCCAGTACCCTCCTGCCCTTCCTACCTACCTTCAGGAAGATTTTCTCACCCCTCCTCCCACTCCTCAAGAGAGGCTGCCCCCAGAGCTCCAGTCGACTGAGCCTGACACACCACTGCCTGCATCCCTCCAGGCTCCGGCAGAAGCCCCAGAAACTCCGGCTTCTTCCCCACCAGCCCAGGCTTCTTCCCCACCTGCAGCTCTTGCAGGAACCCCGGTTGTCCCGCCTCTACCTGTACCGACACCTTCTGAGAGTCGGGACACCACACTCACCACCACTACATTCTCTGAACCCCTGACAGAATCCCCAGCCTCCCTACCTCAACCTCCACCCCGTGAAGAGGACACCATCTCCACCCCTGCGCCCTGTGACCCCTGTGACCCTACACCCAGGTATGGTTACCACTATGTTGCTATATTGGACCAGTGTCATATACACCTACAGTGCCAGTCAAAAGTTTGGACACACCTACTTATTCCATTATTTTATTTTGTAAAATAATAGTGAAGACATCAAAACGATGAGATAACACATATGGAATCATGTAGTAACCATAAAAGTGTAAAACAAAAAACAAAAACAACAAATATTTTATATTTTGAGATTAGTCAAATGACAGCTTTGCACACAAATCAAATCAAATGTATTTATATAGCCCTTCGTACATCAGCTGAAATCTCAAAGTGCTGTACAGAAACACAGCCTAAAACCCCCAAACAGCAAGCAATGCAGGTGTAGAAGCACTTGAATTACAGAGACTAGCTTCTCCAACAACAATTGTATAGTATTTAATTGAGTTATTTTTAATGTAACATTTATTTAACTAAAGTAACCCATTTTTCTCTCTAAGAACACATTTATTTCAATACGCAATTGAGTGCACTTGACAGTGATTATTAAGGCGTGGAAACTTTTCCAGTTGAACATTCTGCTCCAGTCCTGCTAGGTTAGAATTTGACAAATTTGTTGTCATTGAGTTGATTTCATAGAGAGTGAGTGAGTGAGTGAGTGAGTGAGTGAGTGAGAGAGTGAGAGAGTGAGAGAGAGAGAGAGAGAGAGAGAGAGAGAGAGAGAGAGAGAGAGAGAGAGAGAGATGTGTGTGTGTATTGTAGACTTAGTGAGAGCTGATGTGTGTGTGTATTGTAGGCTTAGTGAGAGCTGATGTGTGTGTGTATTGTAGGCTTAGTGAGAGCTGATGTGTGTGCTTCTATAACTATCCTCACAAGGTTAGGGATTATACTATTTTGAATGAAAATACATTTTTAGGCCCCCACGTGAATGAAAGTGTGTGTGTGTGTGTGGTGTGTGTGTGTGTGTGTGAGTGTGTGTGTGTGTGGTGTGTGAGTGTGTGTGTGTGAGTGTGTGAGTGTGTGTGTGTGTGTGAGTGTGTGAGTGTGTGGTGTGTGTGTGTGTGAGTGTGTGGTGTGTGTGTGTGAGTGTGTGTGTGTGTGTGTGTGTGAGTGTGTGGTGTGTGTGTGTGTGTGTGTGTGTGTGTGTGTGTGTGTGTGTGTGTGTGTGTGTGTGTGTGCGTGTGTGAGTGTGTGGTGTGTGAGTGTGTGAGTGTGTGGTGTGTGTGTGAGTGTGTGTGAGTGTGTGAGTGTGTGTGGTGTGTGTGTGTGTGTGTGTGTGTGTGTGTGTGTGTGTGAGTGTGTGGTGTGTGTGGTGTGTGTGAGTGTGTGGTGTGTGTGTGTGAGTGTGTGGTGTGTGTGGTGTGTGTGAGTGTGTGTGAGTGTGTGGTGTGTGTGGTGTGTGTGAGTGTGTGTGAGTGTGTGTGTGTGTGTGGTGTGTGTGTGGTGTGTGTGTGTGTGAGTGTGTGAGTGTGTGGTGTGTGTGTGTGAGTGTGTGGTGTGTGTGTGTGTGTGTGTGTGTGTGTGTGTGTGTGTGTGTGTGTGTGTGTGTGTGTGTGTGTGTGTGTGTGTGTGTGTGTGTGTGTGTGTGTGAGTGTGTGGTGTGTGTGTGTGTGTGAGTGTGTGGTGTGTGTGTGTGTGAGTGTGTGGTGTGTGTGTGTGTGTGAGTGTGAGTATGTGTGTGTGAGTGTGTGAGTGTGTGGTGTGTGTGTGAGTGTGTGGTGTGTGTGTGGTGTGTGTGTGAGTGTGTGGTGTGTGTGAGTGTGTGTGTGTGTGTGTGTGTGTGTGAGTGTGTGGTGTGTGTGGTGTGTGAGTGTGTGTGGTGTGTGTGTGTGTGAGTGTGTGTGGTGTGTGAGTGTGTGTGTGTGGTGTGTGTGAGTGTGTGGTGTGAGTGTGTGTGTGTGTGGTGTGTGTGGTGTGTGAGTGTGTGGTGTGTGTGTGTGGTGTGTGTGGTGTGTGTGGTGTGTGAGTGTGTGGTGTGTGTGTGGTGTGTGTGGTGTGTGTGGTGTGTGGTGTGTGGTGTGTGTGGTGTGTGCGTTGACTTGAGAAGTACATAATGCCTTGTAATTGTGCTTTTTCCATTGTGCACTTCCACATTCCACCAGCAGGGGGCAGGTATGACCCCAATGATGTCATTGCAACACTGTCACAGTATTCACAGCCCGTCTCTCTCTGCACCCTGCTGTCTGCCCTACGCAGTTAGGTGGTGCATAACATTAGGTGGTGCAAAACCCAATCCATAGATTGGGTTTTCCCATTCAAAATTATGATGGCGTCATGGGTGGACAGGCAGCCATTGCGGGTGTACATATAGGAGCCAAACAGGATGTAAAACCATTCTATTTCTATGGTGCAGTATGCATAGACAATCCCAGCTAAGACATACACTATATATACAAAAGCATGTGGACACCCTTTCAAATGAGTGGATTCGGCTATTTCAGCCACACCCGTTGCTGACAGGTGTATAAAATGGAGCACACAGCCATGCAATCTCCATAGACAAACATTGGTGGTAGAATCTCCATAGTGGGGCGGCAGGGTAGCCTAGTGGTTAGAGCGTTGGACTAGTAACCAGAAGGTTGCAAGTTCAAATCCCCGAGCTGACAAGTTACAAATCTGTCGTTCTGCCCCTGAACAGGCAGTTCACTGTTCCTAGGCCGTCATTGAAAATAAGAATTTGTTCTTAACTGACTTGCCTGGTTAAATAAAAAACATTGGCAGTAGAATGACCTGTGCTGAAGAGCTCAGTGACTTTCAACGTGGCACCGTCCTAGGATACCACCTTTCCAAAAAAGGCAGTTCATCACATTTTCTGCCCTGGTGAGTCCTGTAAGTGCTGTTATTGTGAAGTGTAAGAGCAACAACGGCTTAGCCGTGAAGTGGTAGACCACACAAGCTCATGGAAAAGAACCGATGAAGTCATTTGAACTCAGAGTAGCTAGCTAGCTAGCTTTTAGGGATCAGGTTTGGATCATTAGCTAGTTGCCGAATGGCTAGCATGGTAAGAATGATAGTTAGCCAATACTAGCTTAATATTATGCTAGTAGATGATAATGCTAACCAATGTTTTGCTGGCTAAACATTTGGCTAGCTAGCAGAATGGGAGTAGTTACAGTAGTGAATTATTTTGACAGACATCATACTAGCTCTAGCTAGTTGTCTAGCAATGGCTATCATGTTACACCATTTACATTAGCATACCTAGCTAGCTAAAGTGTTACATTAGCTAGCTAGCAATGTAAAAAAAAAACATAGCAATGGAAATACAAATTAAGCTTTGCCACACTGAGAAACCTCATAAAATCTGAGAAGCATAAAATCCTAAAGAAGGGAGAGGGATGGAAGAGGAGGGATAGGAAGAGGAGGGAGAGGGAGAGGATGAATCAGAGGGAGATGAGGAGGAAGAGGGAGAGCAAGCTCATGGAAAAGAACCGATGAAGCGCATAAAATCCTTCTCAGAAAAGTTGGAGGCTGTTATATCAATGTGGTGTGCTTTTGGGAATGAGATGTTTGACGAGCAGGTGTCCACATACTTTTGGGAATGAGATGTTTGACGAGCAGGTGTCCACATACTTTTGGGAATGAGATGTTTGACGAGCAGGTGTCCACATACTTTTGGGAATGAGATGTTTGACGAGCAGGTGTCCACATACTTTTGGGAATGAGATGTTTGACGAGCAGGTGTCCACATACTTTTGGGAATGAGATGTTTGACGAGCAGGTGT
Source organism: Oncorhynchus kisutch (assembly GCF_002021735.2). NCBI lineage: Eukaryota > Metazoa > Chordata > Actinopteri > Salmoniformes > Salmonidae > Oncorhynchus > Oncorhynchus kisutch. The sequence goes on from NC_034193.2 coordinate 5,951,668, forward strand.
CCACATACTTTTGGGAATGAGATGTTTGACGAGCAGGTGTCCACATACTTTTGGGAATGAGATGTTTGACGAGCAGGTGTCCACATACTTTTGGGAATGAGATGTTTGACGAGCAGGTGTCCACATACTTTTGGTCATGTAGTTTACCTCATCAGTCCATCTCATCCACTACTCTATATTAAAGATGTACCTCGGTATCCATAAATCGCTACGCCATTTCCTGGATGCTAAAATTCAGTACCATTTAAACCGCTGTGAAAAACACAAATATAATTGTAAAAAAATTTAGGAGCGGAAAATACATTTATAAATGTTTTTGCCCCATACACACAAAAAGCTTATTTCTCTCAAATGTTGTGCAAAAAATTTGTTTTCATCCCTTTTAGTGAGCATTTCACCTTTGCCAAGATCCACCCACCTAACAGGTGTGTCATATCAAGAGGCTGATTAATGATCATTACACAGGTGCACCTTGTGCTGAGGACAAAAAAAGGCCACTAAAATGTGCAATTTTGTCACACAACACAATAACACAGATGTCTCAAGTTTTGAGGGAGGATGCAAAATGCTGACTGCAGGAGAGAGCTGAGAGCTGTTGCCAGAGATTTGAACATTTCTTTCTCTACCATAAGCCGGCTCCAACGTTGTTTTAGAGAATTAAAAGACAGATCTATAAAACTGGAGAAATGGGAAGCATAGAAACAGAGCGCATAGAACAGATCTACTGCGTCTTAGACTTGCTGTCAATGAGAATGACAGATCTATAACTCAGATTTCTATGCGAATTTTGGCTATGAGGGGTGGCCAGTCCTCTTCTGGCTGTGCCGGGTAGAGAGGAACCAGGCTATGAGGGGTGGCCAGTTCTCTTCTGGCTGTGCCGGGTAGAGAGGAACCAGGCTCTGAGGGGTGGCCAGTCCTCTTCTGGCTGTGCCGGGTAGAGAAGAACCAGGCTCTGAGGGGTGGCCAGTTCTCTTCTGGCTGTGCCGGGTAGAGAGGAACCAGGCTATGAGGGGTGGCCAGTCCTCTTCTAGCTGTGCCGGGTAGAGAGGAACCAGGCTATGAGGGGTGGCCAGTTCTCTTCTGGCTGTGCCGGGTAGAGAGGAACCAGGCTATGAGGGGTGGCCAGTTCTCTTCTGGCTGTGCCGGGTAGAGAGGAACCAGGCTATGAGGGGTGGCCAGTTCTCTTCTGGCTGTGCCGGGTAGAGAGGAACCAGGCTATGAGGGGTGGCCAGTCCTCTTCTGGCTGTGCCGGGTAGAGAGGAACCAGGCTCTGAGGGGTGGCCAGTTCTCTTCTGGCTGTGCCGGGTAGAGAGGAACCAGGCTATGAGGGGTGGCCAGTTCTCTTCTGGCTGTGCCGGGTAGAGAGGAACCAGGCTATGAGGGGTGGCCAGTTCTCTTCTGGCTGTGCCGGGTAGAGAGGAACCAGGCTATGAGGGGTGGCCAGTTCTCTTCTGGCTGTGTTTCGGGTGGAGATTATAACAGCATACTGTAAGCCTGTAATTGTAGTACCTCTAAATCCTATCTGGCATTCATACATCTATGAAAACCACACACACACACACACATATATATATATATATAAGTGTGTGTTTTAGAGAAGAGTCTTACATCTTAGAGATTTTACAGAATTATAGTTCTAGCTGTTTTTGTTGTTGTATCCTGGGGGCAGAGCTGAATGAACTTGGCATACATACATTCATAACGACCCCCTTCTCCCTGTGAAAACAGTTCCCAGGGAATACAGCACTGCAGGCTAGTCAAGAGTGGTGCAGCGGCAGTAGCTATTATTTATGATGATGTGTAAATAGAATAGAATCAGAGAGGGTAGCAACAAGGAGCCCTGCTATTGGCTGTGGAAGAGAGGAGGAAGGAGTAGCCCTGCCATTGGCTGTGAAGGGGAGGATCATATCTATAATTATTGTAATTGAAGAGACACAGTGACTTGGGAGAGAAACACACTCAGTGACAGAGTCTAGGGAGATAAATAGGTAGTGAGACAGCTTGATGTACCAGGACACCCCCTGGACAGGACACTAGTCTATCTCCTGTTTCTGTAGTGAGACAGCTTGATGTACTAGGACACCTCCTGGACAGGACACTAGTCTATCTCCTGTTTCTGTAGTGAGACAGCTTGATGTACCAGGACACCCCCTGGACAGAACACTAGTCTATCTCCTGTTTCTGTAGTGAGACAGCTTGATGTACTAGGACACCTCCTGGACAGGACACTAGTCTATCTCCTGTTTCTGTAGAGTGAGACAGCTTGATGTACCAGGACACCCCCTGGACAGGACACTAGTCTATCTCCTGTTTCTGTAGTGAGACAGCTTGATGTACCAGGACACCCCCTGGACAGGACACTAGTCTATCTCCTGTTTCTGTAGTGAGACAGCTTGATGTACCAGGACACCCCCTGGACAGGACACTAGTCTATCTCCTGTTTCTGTAGTGAGACAGCTTGATGTACCAGGACACCCCCTGGACTGGACACTAGTCTATCTCCTGTTTCTGTAGTGAGACAGCTTGATGTACCAGGAGACCCCCTGGACAGGACACTAGTCTATCTCCTGTTTCTGTAGTGAGACAGCTTGATGTACCAGGACACCCCATGGACAGGACACCCCCTGGACAGGACACTAGTCTATCTCCTGTTTCTGTAGTGAGACAGCTTGAGGGACCAGGACACTTCCCTGGACAGGACACTAGTATATCTCCTGTTTCGGTAGTGAGACAGCTTGATGTACCAGGACACCCCCTGGACAGGACACTATTTTATCTCCTGTTTCTGTAGTGCGACAGCTTGATGTACAGGACACCCCCTGGACAGGACACTAGTCTATATCCTGTTTCTGTAGTGAGACAGCTTGATGTACCAGGACACCCCTGGCCTGTAGTGAGACAGCTTGATGTACCAGGACACTTCCCTGGACAGGACACTAGTCTACCACAGGGCCTTACCCCCAATCCATATCTGTAACGCTAAGTAGAGACGCAGCAGTCCCATTTTAACAGTATTTGGGATTGAACTCACAACCCTTCCGATCTCAGGGCAGACACTCTAACCACAAGACCACTGAGTAGGGCTACGGTCAACAAGACCACTGAGTAGGGCTACGGTCAACAAGACCACCGAGTAGGGCTACGGTCAACAAGACCACTGAGTAGGGCTACGGTTAACAAGACCCCTGAGTAGGGCTACGGTCAACAAGACCACTGAGTAGGGCTACGGTTAACAAGACCACTGAGTAGGGCTACGGTTAACAAGACCACTGAGTAGGGCTACGGTCAACAAGACCACTGAGTAGGGCTACGGTTAACAAGACCACTGAGTAGGGCTACGGTCAACAAGACCACTGAGTAGGGCTACGGTTAACAAGACCACTGAGTAGGGCTACGGTCAACAAGACCACTGAGTAGGGCTACGGTTAACAAGACCACTGAGTAGGGCTACGGTCAACAAGACCACTGAGTAGGGCTACGGTTAACAAGACCACTGAGTAGGGCTATGGTTAACAAGACCACTGAGTATGGCTACGGTTAACAAGACCACTGAGTAGGGCTACGGTCAACAAGACCACTGAGTAGGGCTACGGTCAACAAGACCACTGAGTAGGGCTACGGTTAACAAGACCACTGAGTAGGGCTACGGTTAACAAGACCACTGAGTAGGGCTACGGTTAACAAGACCACTGAGTAGGGCTACGGTCAACAAGACCACTGAGTAGGGCTACGTTTAACAAGACCACTGAGTAGGGCTACGGTCAACAAGACCACTGAGTAGGGCTACGGTTAAGGTTAGTGAAATGGTTAACAAGACCACTGAGTAAGGCTACGGTTAACAAGACCACTGAGTAGGGCTACGGTTAACAAGACCACTGAGAACTCTGTGAGAGGGTGTTATGGGATATGAACAGGGAGAACTCTGTGAGAGGGTGTTATGGGATATGAACAGGGAGAACTCTGTGACTGGGTGTTATGGGATATGAATAGGGAGATCTCTGTGAGAGGGTGTTATGGGATACGAACAGGGAGAGAACTCTGTGAGAGGGTCTTATGGGATACGAACAGGGAGAACTCTGTAAGAGGGTGTTATGGGATATGAACAGGGAGAGAACTCTGTGAGAGGGTGTTATGGGATACGAACAGCGAGAGAACTCTGTGAGAGGGTCTTATGGGATACGAACAGGGAGAACTCTGTGAGAGGGTGTTATGGGATATGAACAGGGAGAACTCTGTGAGAGGGTGTTATGGGATATGAACAGGGAGAACTCTGTGAGAGGGTCTTATGGGATACGAACAGGGAGATCTCTGTGAGAGGGTGTTATGGGATACGAACAGGGAGAGAACTCTGTGAGAGGGTCTTATGGGATATGAACAGGGAGAACTCTGTGAGAGGGTGTTATGGGATACGAACAGCGAGAGAACTCTGTGAGAGGGTCTTATGGGATACGAACAGGGAGAACTCTGTGAGAGGGTGTTATGGGATATGAACAGGGAGAAAGAAGCAGGTTCTTGCCCTAGGCTCCTTCAGACATACAGACAGACTGCCGGAGACAAAGGTGAACAGAAGGGTTTTATGCCCATCAGGCCTTTGAGAGACGAATAAGACAGCTGACATAAGCCCCATCTGTCTCTCCTGTTAGCTCTCTAACTGTTGGTAGACTGAGAGGGATTTAGTGGGTTATATTTCATATTTCTTTATCTAAGAAAAGGTTTTACTCCTCAGCGAGGGGAGATGTTACAGGACTGTATCTCCCATGAAACCCATGAACCTACCCTCTTCACCTGCTGTTAACACATTTACATATCTTTTTTCATTTAACATGTATTTAACTAGGCAAGTCAGTTAAGAACAAATTCTTATTTACAATGGCGGCCTACCCCGGTTAAACCCGGACGACGCTGGGCCAATTGTGCCCCGCCCTATGGGACTCCCAATCACAGCCGGATGTGATACAGCCTGGATTTGAACCAGGGACTGTAGTGATGCCTCTAGCGCTGAGTTGCAGTGCCTTAGACCGCTGCGCCACTCGGGAACATCTGGTGACCCACATTCACCATGCACACCAAGGTTATGAATCTTTCACACAAAAAAAAACTATTAAATAACTTCCTGCCTCGCTTGAAAGATTTATTTCCTGACCTTCCTTTTTTACTTTCTCAGCTGCTGAGGGGTTGGCAGAAGAGCAATGTTGCTGCTACTGTGTGTGTGTGTGTGTGTGTGTGTGTGTGTGTGTGTGTGTGTGTGTGTGTGTGTGTGTGTGTGTGTGTGTGTGTGTGGGTGGGTGTGTGTGTGTGTGGGTGGGTGGGTGTGTGTGGGTGGGTGTGTGTGTGTGTGTGTGAGTTGCAGTGTGAAGCATTTTAATCACAACACATAAGTGGTTCTCGTCAACCATTCCTGGTAGCCTAGTTGTTAGAGCGTTGGACTAGTAACCGAAAGGTTGCAAGTTCGAATCCCCGAGCTGACAAGGTACAACTCTGTCGTTCTGCCCCTGAACAGGCAGTTAACCCACTGTTCCTAGACCGTCATTGAAAATAAGAATTTGTTCTTTAACTGACTTGCCTAGTTAAATAAAGGTTAAAAATATATATATATATATATCTCTGCGTTTAAAAGTCTGAAGACTGCTAATGGCACATCCACACACCTGTCTTGATGCTTTAGTATAGACTGCTAATGGCACATTCACACACCTGTCTTGATGCTTTAGTATAGACTGCTAATGGCACATTCACACACCTGTCTTGATGCTTTAGTATAGACTGCTAATGGCACATCCACACACCTGTCTTGATGCTTTAGTATAGACTGCTAATGGCACATTCACACACCTGTCTTGATGCTTTAGTATAGACTGCTAATGGCACATCCACACACCTGTCTTGATGCTTTAGTATAGACTGCTAATGGCACATTCACACACCTGTCTTGATGCTTTAGTATAGACTGCTAATGGCACATCCACACACCTGTCTTGATGCTTTAGTATAGACTGCTAATGGCACATTCACACACCTGTCTTGATGCTTTAGTATAGACTGCTAATGGCACATCCACACACCTGTCTTGATGCTTTAGTATAGACTGCTAATGGCACATTCACACACCTGTCTTGATGCTTTAGTATAGACTGCTAATGGAACATTCACACACCTGTCTTGATGCTTTAGTATAGACTGCTAATGGCACATCCACACACCTGTCTTGATGCTTTAGTATAGACTGCTAATGGCACATTCACACACCTGTCTTGATGCTTTAGTATAGACTGCTAATGGAACATTCACACACCTGTCTTGATGCTTTAGTATAGACTGCTAATGGAACATCCACACACCTGTCTTGATGCTTTAGTATAGACTGCCCTGTGTCTACTGCTGTCGTCCTTCAGAAGCCCGTTTAGCTTCATGACTGTAAAAAGTGGGTCCTTTCCAGTTGAATGAGATTGAAATCGTTACTACTAGACTATTGGGATTTGGACCGTTGAGTGACAGGCATCAATCCCATCAGGACCATTGCTATTGAACGTCTGTGTGAATATTTAAGTGATATTTACTGGGAAATCGGTGTTTGGAGGATATATCGGCACGGGTTTTGTTTCGTATCGGGCCGGTAAACCTTGCCAGTATATCTTCCAAACACCGGAGGATATATAATAATGAGTCACATATTTTCATTCTAAATGTTATTTTGATGAATTTCTTTATACTATTTCATCCTTCCACAAGATATAGTTCCCGACAGAAGTCTGGAGTTGCTACCCAAGCTGGCTGGTCGTTCGTTCTATCGGTTCAGTTGCCAGAGATGCGACCCAGTAGTTCAGTCTTTTGGTTCTGTATCTATGGAAGAGACTCAGTCGTTCAGTCTTTTGGTTCTGTATCTATGGAAGAGACTCAGTGGTTCAGTCTTTTGGTTCTGTATCTATGGAAGAGACTCAGTCGTTCAGTCTTTAGGTTCTGTATCTATGGAAGAGACTCAGTCGTTCAGTCTTTAGGTTCTGTATCTATGGACGCGACCCAGTCGTTCAGTCTTTTGGTTCTGTATCTATGGAAGAGACTCAGTCGTTCAGTCTTTAGGTTCTGTATCTATGGACGCGACCCAGTCGTTCAGTCTTTTGGTTCTGTATCTATGGAAGAGACTCAGTCGTTCAGTCTTTAGGTTCTGTATCTATGGAAGAGACTCAGTCGTTCAGTCTTTAGGTTCTGTATCTATGGAAGAGACTCAGTCGTTCAGTCTTTTGGTTCTGTATCTATGTAAGAGACTCAGTCGTTCAGTCTTTTGGTTCTGTATCTAGGGAAGAGACTCAGTCGTTCAGTCTTTTGGTTCTGTATCTATGGAAGAGACTCAGTTGTTCAGTCTTTAGGTTCTGTATCTATGGAAGAGACTCAGTCGTTCAGTCTTTAGGTTCTGTATCTATGGAAGAGACTCAGTCGTTCAGTCTTTAGGTTCTGTATCTATGGAAGAGAGTCAGTCGTTCAGTCTTTAGGTTCTGTATCTATGGAAGAGACTCAGTCGTTCAGTCTTTAGGTTCTGTATCTATGGAAGAGACTCAGTCGTTCAGTCTTTTGGTTCTGTATCTATGGAAGAGACTCAGTCGTTCAGTCTTTAGGTTCTGTATCTATGGAAGAGACTCAGTCGTTCAGTCTTTAGGTTCTGTATCTATGGAAGAGACTCAGTCGTTCAGTCTTTAGGTTCTGTATCTATGGATGAGACTCAGTCGTTCAGTCTTTTGGTTCTGTATCTATAGAAGAGACTCAGTTGTTCAGTCTTTTTGTTCTGTATCTATGGAAGAGACTCAGTTGTTCAGTCTTTTTGTTCTGTATCTATGGAAGAGACTCAGTCGTTCAGTCTTTAGGTTCTGTATCTATGGAAGAGACTCAGTCGTTCAGTCTTTAGGTTCTGTATCTAGGGAAGAGACTCAGTCGTTCAGTCACCCAAAAGTACTCGTTACATTTTGACAGGAAAATGGTCCAATTCACACACTTATCAAGAGAACATCCCTGCTCATCCCTACTGCCTCTGATCTGGAGGACTCACTAAACAGAGAACATCCCTGGTCCTCCCTACTGCCTCTGATCTGACGGACTCACTAAACAGAGAACATCCCTGGTCCCCCTACTGCCTCTGATCTGGAGGACTCACTAAACAGAGAACATCCCTGCTCATCCCTACTGCCTCTGATCTGGAGGACTCACTAAACAGAGAACATCCCTGGTCATCCCTACTGCCTCTGATCTGGAGGACTCACTAAACAGAGAACATCCCTGCTCATCCCTACTGCCTCTGATCTGGAGGACTCACTAAACAGAGAACATCCCTGGTCCTCTCTACTGCCTCTGATCTGACGGACTCACTAAACAGAGAACATCCCTGGTCCTCCCTACTGCCTCTGATCTGGAGGACTCACTAAACAGAGAACATCCCTGCTCATCCCTACTGCCTCTGATCTGGAGGACTCACTAAACAGAGAACATCCCTGGTCCTCTCTACTGCCTCTGATCTGGAGGACTCACTAAACAGAGAACATCCCTGGTCATCCCTACTGCCTCTGATCTGGAGGACTCACTAAACAGAGAACATCCCTGGTCATCCCTACTGCCTCTGATCTGGAGGACTCACTAAACAGAGAACATCCCAGGTCATCCCTACTGCCTCTGATCTGGAGAACTCACTAAACAGAGAACATCCCTGGTCATCTCTACTGCCTCTGATCTGGAGGACTCACTAAACAGAGAACATCCCTGGTCATCCCTACTGCCTCTGATCTGGAGGACTCACTAAACAGAGAACATCCCTGGTCATCCCTACTGCCTCTGATCTGGAGGACTCACTAAACAGAGAACATCCCTGGTCCTCTCTACTGCCTCTGATCTGGAGGACTCACTAAACAGAGAACATCCCTGGTCATCCCTACTGCCTCTGATCTGGAGGACTCACTAAACAGAGAACATCCCTGGTCATCCCTACTGCCTCTGATCTGGAGGACTCACTAAACAGAGAACATCCCTGGTCCTCCCTACTGCCTCTGATCTGGAGGACTCACTAAACAGAGAACATCCCTGGTCATCTCTACTGCCTCTGATCTGGAGGACTCACTAAACAGAGAACATCCCTGGTCATCTCTACTGCCTCTGATCTGGAGGACTCACTAAACAGAGAACATCCCTGGTCATCCCTACTGCCTCTGATCTGGAGGACTCACTAAACAGAGAACATCCCTGGTCATCTCTACTGCCTCTGATCTGGAGGACTCACTAAACAGAGAACATCCCTGGTCCATCCCTACTGCCTCTGATCTGGCGTATTCACTAAACAGAGAACCTCCCTGGTCATCTCTACTGCCTCTGATCTGGAGGATTCACTAAACACAAATGCTTAGTTTGTAAATGATGTCTGAGTGTTGGAGTGTGCCCCTGGCTACCCCCCAAAAAAAATAATGCAAATTGTGCCGTACGCTTTGCTTAATATAATGTTAAATGGTTTATCATTTACTTTTGATATTTAAGTACATTTTTAGCAATTCCCTTTAAATTTGATACTTTTATTCAAGTAGTATTTTACTGGGTGACTTTCACAATAACTTGAGTCATTTTCTATTCTATTCTATTCTATTCTATTCTATTCTATTCTATCTTTACATGTACTCAAGTAGGAAAATGTTAATACTTTTTATACCACTGATGAGACAGTGGATTGATCAAGTTTATAAATTGCCTGGCTGGGCTGATGAGACAGTGGATTGCTCCGTCAGATGGAGTAAAGAAGCATTCTAACATCATAGATTTAGCCCGGTGGTAACTTGTGGAATAGACACCGGCTGGAATGCGGGTTTTAAACCAATCAGCATTCAGGATTAGACCCAGCCGTTGTATAAATATGTGTAAGGTGTGTTAATAGTTCTGGACTGGGATGAGTGTGATGATTTGAGGGACCGGATCCTTGTTTATGCAGGTAGAGCTGCAGTACCTGACCTGAAACCTCCGTCAAATTCCTCGTGTAACTCCAGACACTGCGAGTTCAGGGTTTCTCAGTCATTCTACTTTCCCAGGAGTCTACAATGGACCAGTATTTCTCATATTTCAGACTGTCTGCTTCCCCAGTATTCCACTGCTTCTATCCAATGAATGGGCAGTGTTTGTGTGTGTGATCGTGTGTGAGAGCCATTACAGACCCATTTTCTCCTCTCTCTCTCCACACACACACACACACACACACACACACACACACACACACACACACACACACACACACACACACACCACACACACACACACACACACACACACACACACACACACACACACACACACACACACACACACACACACACACACACACACACACACACACACACACAGGAAACATGAATATGACAGAAAGACTCATAACAAATAGAAAGGCTGAATCTTCTCTGAGGACAGAGACAGAGTGGTAGTGGTGAGACAGAGTGGTAGTGGTGAGACAGAGACAGAGTGGTAGTGGTGAGACAGAGTGGTAGTGGTGAGACAGAGACAGAGTGGTAGTGGTGAGACAGAGTGGTAGTGGTGAGACAGAGTGGTAGTGGTGAGACAGAGACAGAGTGGTAGTGGTGAGACAGAGGTGGCATTACTAACGTTTAATGCACGTATAAAGTGATGTCTCCCTTGTACGTTGCTGTTCGGGTACAAACCGACGCAAAACTGGTGGAAATGATGTCATTTGATGTTTGCCCTTCTGTTTGTTTTACATGTATAGAAATGCATTGGAGGGTGGCAGTTGTATTATCATTTGTGTGATAGACAGACAGATTTCACATGAGCATTATAGAAACAGGGAGGGAGGTAGAGAGAGAGAGAGAGAGGGAGGGAGGCAGAGGAGGTAGAGAGAGAGAGGGAAACAGAGAGGGAGAGAGGGAGGGAGGAGAGGTAGAGAGAGAGAGAGAGAGAGAGGGAGGGAAACAGAGAGGGAGAGAGGGAGGGAGGAGAGATAGAGAGAGAGAGAGAGGGAGGGAGGAGAGGTAGAGAGAATGGGAAACAGAGATGGAGAGAGGGAGGGAGGAGAGGTAGAAGAGAGAGAGGGAGGGAGGAGAGGTAGAAGAGAGAGAGGGAGGGAGAGGAGGTAGAGAGAGAGGGAAAAGGGGAGGGGTATAATAGCTACACGTTCCCACACTCTTTCATAGGCTCTATTCTTTACCTCTGGTTAGCCACGCTGCAGCTGAGCTGGAAGCTTCCATTGTGTGAAGAGGAGGGACACACCCACAATAACACACACACACACACACACACACACACACACCAATAACACATTCACACACACACACACACACACACACTCAAACACCACACACACCACCACACACACACACACTCAAACACACACACACACACACACACACACACCACACACACACACACACACACACACACACACACACACACACACACACACACACACACACACTCAAACACACACACACTCAAACACACAAACACACACACACACACACACACACACACACACACACACACACACACACACACACACACACACTCAAACACACACACACACACACACACTCAAACACACACCCACAATGACACATTCACAGACAGATAGGGGGATAAAGAAAGAGAGAGCGGCAAAGAGAAAGGAGATTGAGATAGAGAGCACTGGTCACTCTGCTGTTAGTCTGCTGTTAGTCCTCTGCTGTAGTCTGCTGTTAGTCTCTGCTGTTAGTCTCTGCTGTTAGTCTGCTGTTAGTCTGCTGTTTAGTCTCTGCTGTTAGTCTCTGCTGTTAGTCTCTGCTGTTAGTCTGCTGTTAGTCTCTGCTGTTAGTCTCTGCTGTTAGTCTCTGCTGTTAGTCTCTGTTAGTCTCTGTTAGTCTGCTGTTAGTCTCTGTTGTTAGTCTCTGCTGTTAGTCTCTGCTGTTAGTCTCTGTGTTAGTCGCTGTTAGTCTCTGCTGTTAGTCATCTGCTGTTAGTCTCTGCTGTTAGTCTGCAGTTAGTCTCAGCTGTTAGTCTCTGCTGTTAGTCTATGTTAGTTCTTGCTGTTAGTCTCTGCTGTAGTCTCTGCTATTAGTCTGCAGTTAGTCTCTGCTGTTAGTACTCTGCTGTTAGTCTCTGCTGTTAGTCTCTGCTGTTAGTCTCTGCTGTTAGTCTCTGCTGCTAGTCCTCTGCTGTTAGTCTGCTGTTTAGTCTCTGCTGTTAGTCTCTGCTGTAGTCTCTGCTGTTAGTCTCTGCTGTTAGTCTGCTGTTAGTCTCTGCTGTTAGTCTCTGTTGTTAGTCTCTGCTGTTAGTCTGCTGTTAGTCTCTGTTGTTAGTCTCTGCTGTTAGTTTCTGATGTTAGTCTCTGCTGTTAGTCTCTGCTGTTAGTCTCTGCTGTTAGTCTGCTGTTAGTTTCTGCTGTTAGTCTCTGTTGTTAGTCTCTGCTGTTAGTCTGCTGTTAGTCTCTGCTGTTAGTGTCTGCTGTTAGTCTCTGCTGTTAGTCTCTGCTGTTAGTCTCTGCTGTTAGTCTGCAGTTAGTCTCTGCTGTTAGTCTCTGCTGTTAGTCTCTGCTGTTAGTCTCTGCTGTTAGTCTGCTGTTAGTCTCTGCTGTTAGTCTCTGCTGTTAGTCTGCAGTTAGTCTCTGCTGTTAGTCTCTGCTGTTAGTCCTCTGCTGTTAGTCTCTGCTGTTAGTCTCTGCTGTTAGTCTGCTGTTAGGCTCTGCTGTTAGTCTGCAGTTAGTCTCTGCTGTTAGTCTCTGCTGTTAGTCTCTGCTGTTAGTCTCTGCTGTTAGTCTCTGCTGTTAGTCTGCTGTAGTCTCTGCTGTTAGTCTCTGCTGTTAGTCTCTGCTGTTAGTCCTCTGCTGTTAGTCTGCAGTTAGTCCCTGCAGTTAGTCTCTGCTGTTAGTCTCTGCTGTTAGTCTCTGCTGTTAGTCTGCTGTTAGGCTCTGCTGTTAGTCTGCTGTTAGTCTCCGCTGTTAGTCTGCTGTTAGTCTCTGCTGTTAGTCTCTGCTGTTAGTCTCTGCTGTTAGTCTCTGCTGTTAGTCCTGCTGTTAGTCTCTGCTGTTAGTCTGCTGTTAGTCTCTGCTGTTAGTCTCTGCTGTTAGTCTCTGCTGTTAGTCTCTGCTGTTAGTCTGCAGTTAGTCTCTGCAGTTAGTCTCTGCTGTTAGTCTCTGCTGTTAGTCTCTGCTGTTAGTCTGCTGTTAGGCTCTGCTGTTAGTCTGCTGTTAGTCTCCGCTGTTAGTCTGCTGTTAGTCTCTGCTGTTAGTCTGCAGTTAGTCTCTGCAGTTAGTCTCTGCTGTTAGTCTCTGCTGTTAGTCTCTGCTGTTAGTCTGCTGTTAGGCTCTGCTGTTAGTCTGCTGTTAGTCTCCGCTGTTAGTCTGCTGTTAGTCTCTGCTGTTAGTCTCTGCTGTTAGTCTCTGCTGTTAGTCTGCTGTTAGTCTCTGCTGTTAGTCTCTGCTGTTAGTCCTCTGCTGTTAGTCTCTGCTGTTAGTCTGCTGTTAGTCTGCTGTTAGGCTCTGCTGTTAGTCTCTGCTGTTAGGCTCTGCTGTTAGTCTGCTGTTAGTCTCCGCTGTTAGTCTGCTGTTAGTCTCCGCTGTTAGTCTGCTGTTAGTCTCCGCTGTTAGTCTGCTGTTAGTCTCCGCTGTTAGTCTGCTGTTAGTCTCCGCTGTTAGTCTGCTGTTAGTCTCCGCTGTTAGTCTGCTGTTAGTCTCCGCTGTTAGTCTGCTGTTAGTCTCCGCTGTTAGTCTGCTGTTAGTCTCCGCTGTTAGTCTGCTGTTAGTCTCCGCTGTTAGTCTGCTGTTAGTCTGCTGTTAGTCTGCTGTTAGTCTCCGCTGTTAGTCTGCTGTTAGTCTCCGCTGTTAGTCTGCTGTTAGTCTGCTGTTAGTCTGCTGTTAGTCTCCGCTGTTAGTCTGCTGTTAGTCTCCGCTGTTAGTCTGCTGTTAGTCTGCTGTTAGTCTGCTGTTAGTCTGCTGTTAGTCTGCTGTTAGTCTGCTGTTAGTCTCCGCTGTTAGTCTGCTGTTAGTCTGCTGTTAGTCTGCTGTTAGTCTGCTGTTAGTCTGCTGTTAGTCTGCTGTTAGTCTCCGCTGTTAGTCTCCGCTGTTAGTCTCCGCTGTTAGTCTCTGCTGTTAGTCTCCGCTGTTAGTCTCCGCTGTTAGTCTCCGCTGTTAGTCTCCGCTGTTAGTCTCCGCTGTTAGTCTCTGCTGTTAGTCTCCGCTGTTAGTCTCCGCTGTTAGTCTCCGCTGTTAGTCTCCGCTGTTAGTCTCCGCTGTTAGTCTTCCGCTGTTAGTCTCTGCTGTTAGTCTCCGCTGTTAGTCTGCTGTTAGTCTCCGCTGTTAGTCTGCTGTTAGTCTGCTGTTAGTCTGCTGTTAGTCTGCTGTTAGTCTGCTGTTAGTCTCCGCTGTTAGTCTGGCTGTTAGTCTGCTGTTAGTCTGCTGTTAGTCTCTGCTGTTAGTCTCTGCTGTTAGTCTCTGCTGTTAGTCCTGCTGTTAGTCTCTGCTGTTAGTCTCTGCTGTTAGTCTCTGCTGTTAGTCTCTGCTGTTAGTCTGCTGTTAGTCTCTGCTGTTAGTCTCTGCTGTTAGTCTGCTGTTAGTCTCTGCTGTTAGTCTGCTGTTAGTCTCTGCTGTTAGTCTGCTGTTAGTCTCTGCTGTTAGTCTGCTGTTAGTCTCTGCTGTTAGTCTCTGCTGTTAGTCTCTGCTGTTAGTCTGCTGTTAGTCTCTGCTGTTAGTCTCTGCTGTTAGTCTCTGCTGTTAGTCTCTGCTGTTAGTCTGCTGTTAGTCTGCTGTTAGGCTCTGCTGTTAGTCTCTGCTGTTAGGCTCTGCTGTTAGTCTGCTGTTAGTCTCCGCTGTTAGTCTGCTGTTAGTCTCCGCTGTTAGTCTGCTGTTAGTCTCCGCTGTTAGTCTGCTGTTAGTCTCCGCTGTTAGTCTGCTGTTAGTCTCCGCTGTTAGTCTGCTGTTAGTCTCCGCTGTTAGTCTGCTGTTAGTCTCCGCTGTTAGTCTGCTGTTAGTCTCCGCTGTTAGTCTGCTGTTAGTCTCCGCTGTTAGTCTGCTGTTAGTCTCCGCTGTTAGTCTGCTGTTAGTCTGCTGTTAGTCTGCTGTTAGTCTCCGCTGTTAGTCTGCTGTTAGTCTCCGCTGTTAGTCTGCTGTTAGTCTGCTGTTAGTCTGCTGTTAGTCTCCGCTGTTAGTCTGCTGTTAGTCTCCGCTGTTAGTCTGCTGTTAGTCTGCTGTTAGTCTGCTGTTAGTCTGCTGTTAGTCTGCTGTTAGTCTGCTGTTAGTCTCCGCTGTTAGTCTGCTGTTAGTCTGCTGTTAGTCTGCTGTTAGTCTGCTGTTAGTCTGCTGTTAGTCTGCTGTTAGTCTCCGCTGTTAGTCTCCGCTGTTAGTCTCCGCTGTTAGTCTCTGCTGTTAGTCTCCGCTGTTAGTCTCCGCTGTTAGTCTCCGCTGTTAGTCTCCGCTGTTAGTCTCCGCTGTTAGTCTCTGCTGTTAGTCTCCGCTGTTAGTCTCCGCTGTTAGTCTCCGCTGTTAGTCTCCGCTGTTAGTCTCCGCTGTTAGTCTCCGCTGTTAGTCTCTGCTGTTAGTCTCCGCTGTTAGTCTGCTGTTAGTCTCCGCTGTTAGTCTGCTGTTAGTCTGCTGTTAGTCTGCTGTTAGTCTGCTGTTAGTCTGCTGTTAGTCTGCTGTTAGTCTCCGCTGTTAGTCTGCTGTTAGTCTGCTGTTAGTCTGCTGTTAGTCTGCCCGTGCACCATCGGAGCAGCATATGATAAAAAACTGCTCGCCTTTTTAAAGGCATCTGGTCTCACAGGGGGAGCTGAGGAGAGAGAGAGAGACAGAGAGAGAGGGGAGGAGGAGGCAGAGAGAGAGAGACAGAGAGAGGGAGGGGAGGAGGAGGCAGAGAGACAGAGAGAGAGAGACAGAGAGAGAGACAGAGAGAGAGACAGAGAGAGAGTGGGGAGGAGGAGGCACAGAGACAGAGAGAGAGAGAGAGAGAGAGAGGGGAGGAGGAGGAGGGAGGGGAGGAGGAGGAGGGAGGGGAGGAGGGGAGGGGAGGAGGAGGAAGCAGAGCAGCAGCTACACAGCATTTTCAGCGACATCATCAAGCTACCAACCAAACCAGGCGCTTCAGCGAGACAGACAGAGAGAAAATAATTTTATTCCTGTCATCCATTTTTTGTTTGTGTTTTTGGGGGATTTTTATCTCACGCTATCTACTGCATCACTCTACGCTACGGTGTTGTTATTGTATGGCCAGACAGAGACAGTCTGTGATGTAGACAGATACGCAGACGGAGAATGACTGCGAGACTAGAGGAGAAGCTGTGAGAAAAGGAACCATAACAACAGAGAGAGTGAGAAGCAACGAGAGAGAGAGAGAGAGAGAGAGAGAGAGAGAGACGGAGAGATTGAGAGAGATTGCTGTGGATTGAATGAAAGAAGGAACTGGACAGTCCTAAATCTGTCCTCCGGATGCGAGCGTCTGCTCCTCTCCTCCACCGCAGTGCAGCAAGGTAAAACACAGAACGGATCTCATCGGCTGCTACACGCTCACAGTCCCCGACACACTCTCCCTCCGGCCCAGAAGGAGGAGGAGGGGGAACAGCTGGATGTGGAGGGTGTTGGGGGAGCATCAGGAGCAGGACAGGGGGGGCAGACCTAGCAGTGGAGGAGAATGGGAGCTGAGCAGTCCCTGGAAGATGGACAGGCCCCCAGTCTAACCAAGGAGCACACAGAGACCATGTGAGTTCTGATACCTGAGTAATGTCTTCCGAGTTTGGGGTTCTGAATCCGAGTTTGGGGTTCTGAGTTCTGTGTTCCGAGTTTGGGGTTCTGAGTTCTGTGTTCCGAGTTGGTGGTTCTGTGTTCCGAGTTTGGGGTTCTGGATTCCGATTGGACTGGGCTGTGTGCCCTGAGGCTCTGTCTTGTTTGTTCTAGTTGTGTGGATATCCATGCACGTGAGTTCTGTTGTCTGGTCCGATCCACCTGGTCTGGAGAGACAGGAACTATGTCTGTAATATGATGATATTGTTACTGCTGTTGTGTTTGTTGTGGACCTCCTCCGTGCATGCTGGGTATTGAGAAACAAGAGAAGGGCTTTGTGCCCCATATCCTTACGTTATCTAAACACATGATGTAGGGAGGGAGGGAGGGAGGGAGGGAGGGAGGGAGGGAGGGAGGGAGGGAGAGAGAGAGAGAGAGAGAGAGAGAGAGAGAGAGAGAGAGAGAGAGAGAGAGAGAGAGAGAGAGAGAGAGAGAGAGAGAGAGAGAGAGAGAGAGAGAGAGAGAGAGACAGAGAGACAGAGAGACAGAGAGACAGAGAGAGATTGTTGTTGTTTTGCTTTGTATGGAAATGAGGATGAGACCATGGACGACAGCGTGCCTGTACAATTGTGTGTGTGTGTGAATGGACTGCATGTGTTAGTGTGTAATGAACTGTGTTTCAACACTACACTGCACCGGGCTGTGAGAATGAAGTGGAAGTGTACACAATGTGTATGTAACCTACATGTATCTATAGTTGACTGGTGAATTTTTCTCAATCGCGTATTTTGTTTTTTAAACAATATTGCCAATTTTCAAAACAGAGTCCACAAGACACGTAACTCTGTAGCTTTTTTGCAAAACAGTCAATTGTTTTCTAAGAACATAAATACATGAATCCAAACTATCAGAAGGACGCTGGTCTGAACACAACCTCATACAATGACATTCTTGACGATTCTGTGCCTCCAACTTTGTGGCAACAGTTTGGGGAAGACCCTTTCCTGTTTCAGCATTACACTGCCACAGTGCACAAAGTGAGGTCCATACAGAAATGGTTTGTCAAGATCGGTGTGGAAGAACTTGACTGACCTGCACAGAGCCCTGACCTCAACCCCATCGAACACCTTTGGGATAAATTGGAACACCGACTGTGAGCCAGAACTAATCGCCCCTTTGCTCGACCTCAATAATGATCTTGAGGCTGAATGGCAGCAAGTCCCCACAGGAATGTTCCAGCATCTTTTTAAAATGTATTTCTATTTTACCTTTATTTAACTAGTCAAGTGAGTTTAGAACTAGTCAAGTGAGTTTAGAACTAGTCAAGTGAGTTTAGAACTAGTCAAGTGAGTTTAGAACTAGTTAAGCGAGTTTAGAACTGGTCAAGTGAGTTTAGAACTAGTCAAGTGAGTTCTGAACTAGTCAAGTGAGTTTAGAACTAGTCAAGTCAGTGTAGAACTAGTCAAATCAGTTTAGAACTAGTCAAGTGAGTTTAGAACTAGTCAAGTGAGTTCTGAACTAGTCAAGTGAGTTTAGAACTAGTCAAGTCAGTGTAGAACTAGTCAAATCAGTTTAGAACTAGTCAAGTGAGTTTAGAACTAGTCAAGTGAGTTTAGAACTAGTCAAGTGAGTTCTGAACTAGTCAAGTGAGTTTAGAACTAGTCAAGTCAGTGTAGAACTAGTCAAATCAGTTTAGAACTAGTCAAGTGAGTTTAGAACTAGTCAAGTGAGTTTAGAACTAGTCAAGTGAGTTCAGAACTAGTCAAGTCAGTTTAGAACTAGTCAAATCAGTTTAGAACTAGTCAAGTGAGTTCAGAACTAGTCAAGTCAGTTTAGAACTAGTCAAATCAGTTTAGAACTAGTCAAGTGAGTTTAGAACTAGTCAAGTCAGTTTAGAACTAAATAAGATATTCCCATTGGCTAGATCTTTGCCTATTTTGTACATGGTATGACGTTGATGGGGTGATTTAGTACTCTCATGCAGCCTTGCTGTTCCAACACTGTAACTTTAGTACTTACTGGTTGATGGAAACAGTGAACACAGTGAACACGTGTTCACGTTTCTCAGTGTGTTCACGTTTCTCAACGTGTTCACATTTCTCAACGTGTTCACGTTTCTCAGTGTGTTCACGTTTCTCAACGTGTTCACATTTCTCAGTGTGTTCACGTTTCTCAACGTGTTCACGTTTCTCAGTGTGTTCACGTTTCTCAGTGTGTTCACGTTTCTCAACGTGTTCACGTTTCTCAGTGTGTTCACGTTTCTCAGCGTGTTCACGTTTCTCAGTGTGTTCACGTTTCTCAACGTGTTCACGTTTCTCAGTGTGTTCACGTTTCTCAGTGTGTTCACGTTTCTCAGTGTGTTCACGTTTCCGTTTCTCAGCGTGTTTCCGTTTCTCAGTGTGTTCACGTTTCTCCACGTTTCTGTGTGTTCACGTTTCTCAGCGTGTTCACGTTTCTCCACATGTTCATATTCTGTGAACAAAACATTTAACAGTGAATTAAGATGATTAATTGTTTTCGCTGATGACATATGTATTTAATGTTAATTTAATATTATGTTAAAAAGGTAGGAAAATGATCAGAAGTTCTGCTATAGAGACGTTTCAACACACATCCCAACACTGTGGTGTTTAAACAACGATACTCCAGGCTGGATGACTGGATAGAAGAATGAGATGGACAGGTTTTGTTAGGAGAAGGAGGGCAGGGAGGGAGAGAGGGAGAGAGGGAGAGAGAGAGAGAGAGCTGGGGAGGGAGAGAGAGAGAGAGTGAGGGAGAGAGAGAGAGAGAGTGAGGGAGAGGGAGAGAGGGAGAGAGAGAGAGAGAGTGAGGGAGAGGGAGAGAGGGAGAGAGAGAGAGAGAGGGGGGGGGAGAGAGAAAGAGAGAGCGAGGGAGAGAGAGAGAGAGCTGGGGAGGGAGAGAGAGAGAGCGAGACAGAGAGAGAGAGAGAGAGAGAGAGAGAGAGAGAGAGAGAGAGAGAGAGAGAGACAGAGAGCTGGGGACTGTGTTGAAATAGAACACGTCGCTGTGTCTGAGAGAGGAAAGGAAGAGTGTTATTTATATCTCAGGAGCACAGGAGAACATGGACCAAGCTTAGTGACAGGGGAGCTAGCCTAAGCAGAGTTGAGAGCTCTGTGTGAGAGCTCTGTGTGACAGCTCTTTGGAGACAACTGTAGAGTGGTCTGTGGGAGAGGTCTGTGAGGTGAGACTGTTATCAGTACCTCTGTGTGTGAGGCCAGATGTTAATATGGCATGTTTTCAACTGCTTGATTATCCAGGTGTAATACAGTAGCCACTGAGGCAAGAAGCTATTGCTAGTTGATGGTTTAGGCAAAGCCAACGCTTACAACATCTACTAGATTCAGTCACAGGCCGATGTTTTCCTTGAGCAGATGGTTTGTAGTTGTTGTGCAAATTGACCCCAATAACCCCAAAACATAATAATAAAACAATGTAATAAAATAATAAATAATATCTGACTAATACATAATCGTTTCAAACCTTGTTAATGTTTCGTATCCGATCACGTGTCTCTCTATTATGTGTGTGGAATACATGGGGACAGATGTACTAGCTTAGGGGAGGGGGGGGGGGCAAATAAAACCAACTCGGGCCAAATTCAGAACGCGGGCCGCTAGTTGGGGAACCCTGGCTTATAGGCCATAGTAGTCTCTTCCAGCCAGGACACAGTTGCCTTGCTCGGGACGTCAGAGAAGTGTGCTCTGCTCTCTCAACCATTAGTAACATGGCTTTGGGGTTCAGGATGCTCGTGTTTTCAGTTATGCAACTGTTTCTGATGCATCATTTATATAAGTACGGTGCACTTGGCTTGTAGCTATATGTAGGGCCTGGTCACTAGCCTGGTCCCAGATCTGTTATCTCCTTCTATAGCCTGGTCCCAGATCTGTTGTCTCCTCCTATAGCCTGGTCCCAGATCTGTT
Organism: Oncorhynchus kisutch; assembly: GCF_002021735.2. NCBI lineage: Eukaryota > Metazoa > Chordata > Actinopteri > Salmoniformes > Salmonidae > Oncorhynchus > Oncorhynchus kisutch. Next base: position 5,972,314 of record NC_034193.2, read on the forward strand.
GTCTCCTCCTATAGCCTGGTCCCAGATCTGTTGTCTCCTTCTATAGCCTGGTCCCAGATCTGTTGTCTCCTTCTATAGCCTGGTCCCAGATCTGTTGTCTCCTTCTACAGCCTGGTCCCAGATCTGGTGTCTCCTGTAGCCTGGTCCCAGATCTGTTGTCTCCTTCTATAGCCTGGTCCCAGATCTGTTGTCTCCTTCTATATCCTGGCCCCAGATTTGTTGTCTCCTTCTATAGCCTGCCCCCAGATTTGTTGTCTCCTTCTATAGCCTGGTCCCAGATCTGTTGTTTCCTTCTATAGCCTGGTCCCAGATCTGTTGTGTCCTTCTATAGCCTGGTCCCAGATTTGTTGTCTCCTTCTATAGCCTGGTCCCAGATCTGTTGTCTCCTTCTATAGCCTGGTCCCAGATCTGTTGTTTCCTTCTATAGCCTGGTAGCAGATCTGTTGTCTCCTCCTATAGCCTGGTCCCAGATCTGTTGTCTCCTTCTATAGCCTGGTAGCAGGCTTCTTTGTGTAGGAGATAACAGGCTTCTTCCTGTAGGAGATAACAGGCTTCTTCATGTATGAGGTAGCAGGCTTCTTCATGTAGGAGATAACAGGCTTCTTCATGTAGGAGATAACAGCCTTCTTCATGTAGGAGATAACAGGCTTCTTTGTGTAGGAGGTAGCAGGCTTCTTCATGTAGGAGGTAGCAGGCTTCTTCATGTAAGAGATAGCAGGCTTCTTCATGTATGAGGTAACAGGCTTCTTCATGTAGGAGGTAGCAGGCTTCTTCATGTAGGAGGTAGCAGGCTTCTTCATGTAGGGGGTAGCAGGCTTCTTCGTGTAGGAGGTAAGAGGCCTCTTCATGTAGGAGGTAGCAGGCTTCTTCATGTAGGGTGTAGCAGGCTTCTTCATGTAGGGTGTAGCAGGCTTCTTCATGTAGGAGGTAGCAGGCTTCTTCATGTAGGGTGTAGCAGGCTTCTTCATGTAGGAGATAGCAGGCTTCTTCATGTAAGAGGTAGCCGGCTTCTTCATGTAGGAGGTAGCAGGCTTCTTCATGTAGGAGGTAGCAGGCTTCTTCATGTAGGAGGTAGCAGGCCTCTTCATGTAGGGTGTAGCAGGCTTCTTCATGTAGGAGGTAGCAGGCTTCTTCATGTAGGAGGTAGCAGGCCTCTTCATGTAGTAGGTAGCAGGCCTCTTCATGTAGGAGGTAGCAGGCCTCTTCATGTAGGAGGTAACAGGCCTCTTCATGTAGTAGGTAGCAGGCTTCTTCATGTAGGAGGTAGCTGGCCTCTTCATGTAGGAGGTAGCAGGCCTCTTCATGTAGGACAGGCCTCTTCATGTAGTATTTTGGATATTCAGGACCATTGCATGCACAGGGATCATTTATTCCCAACATCACATAGAGATGCAAACATAGATTTTATTTTTTTAAAGCAAAAACCATTTTGACACCCAGTTCAACATATTCTATTTCTACTGTATATGTTATCACTGGCTCGAGGCGTTCTTATCGAGCCTTTGTGTGTTGTCCACAGAGGCAGCAGACCCGTATCCATGGCGAGCATGGTTGTTGTACGATGACATCATCTCGCTGCAAAGCAAGGATGGGTGGGGAACTGGTGTAAGAATAAGATCACTTTATCGGTCCATTGTACCCAAGATCCAATCGAAATTTGACTTCTGCTTTTAGCCCAAGCCCCTGAGAAAGACACATATACATAAACGTTTTGGGAGAGGTACAGGGGGTGGGGGTGGGGCTGTCACTTTGGTCAACCAGGGAGCTGTTGCTGTGGGGGGGTTAAGTGCCTTTCTCAAGGACACAACGGCAGGCAATGGCATCTAGGATTGGATACCTTGGCTATTTGCCACCAGTCTTGACTACGATTTATTCTCAGAGGAGACTTGCTTCCTGAACCTGGAGAGCCAGACGATAACCATAGCAACATAAGATATTACTTGGATAATCAAAACCTACACGATCACACTTATGTCAATGAACAGACGCTCTTACCCAGAGTGGTTTACAGGGGCAAAGTGCCTTGCTCAAGGGCACACCGACAGATGTTTTTTCCACCTGGTCGACCCAGGGATTTGAACCAGGGACCTTTCATAGCTCCATTCAGTAACATTGTCCTTATTAACCATAGCCTGTTGTGTCTGGAAGAAGCTTTAGGCTGTCTGGTTTCACACCGTGTCTCAGATTAGAGATTAGTATAATTATTGGGAGTGTTCTGGTCTAAGGGTCCTTCTAAGGGGCTTTGTCTCACTGTGTTGTCATTGTTGTGCCCAGAGGGGAATACTACACAGCAGGATCAATGAGTTAGTTGATGAACAACCAGAAATAACTATTGATTCTCTGGTTCATTAAGGAAACTAAACTTAGAACTGACTTTTCTTGGTTGTTGAGTAAATGAGACCAGGCCCGTTTCAAGCTCATCTTTTGATCCTGCTTTGTAGTATAAAACTCAGCTCAGAAATACATGATTTAATGGCCCAGGAACCAGGCTTCCCTATTCAGAAAGCCTGGTGAAGTCCACGTCAGAACATAGCTACAAAAGGGTGGAAACTAGTGACATCTCGCAACACATCAAACCAATCAGGTGAAGTCCACGTCAGAACGTAGCTACAAAGGGGTGGAAACTAGTGACATCTCACAACACATCAAACCAATCAGGTGATGTCCACGTCAGAAAGGCACTAGTTTCCACCCCTTTGTAGCTACATCTCGCAACACATCAAACCAATCAGGTGAAGTCCACGTCAGAAAGGCACTAGTTTCCACCCCTTTGTAGCTACATCTCGCAACACATCAAACCAATCAAATGCCTTGCTTGGGGCGGAGCTCCAAACGTGCCCACTAGTGTCTTACGAGCAACAGTGAGTGAGGATGCCTGAGAAATCACTCATTAAATGATTCAAACCCCATCAAAATATGTTGATGTATGACGTGTTTGTGTTGACAGATTGTCGGCCACAGTTGATACAATAAACGTTTACCTTAGACTGTAGGTGGACATGGCCACAACTTCCCTTTTTCCCCCGTAGAGTTCAAGCAGAGCAGTTGTATAATGCCTTCATCGACTCTGAAAACAGTAAACAATACACGCAGCACCCCTTTTTAAGGGCATGTGAGGGGGAGGGTTCTTAAAATATATCATCCAATCAAAATGTAGCCGTCAAAATCCAGAAGACGATTCTAATTGTTTAGACTCGAGCCCCATTTACATCTGAGCGGTCCGTTGCGTTGCGTCGGATATCATTCATTTCAATAGAGACCATCCACGAAACAGTGTTATAACAGCGCCCCCTTGCGGTTATAGGCTCCATAGTGTAACGGATGGCGCGGCGCATACCTTGAATTTTTCTAAACTTTGCCTCGTTTTACTGCAGCCAAAGTCCGTCAATAGAACAAGATGAAAATATGTGGTTTTCGGGTGATGGCTTTATGGGACAGCTAGACACTTCTAAACAATTACACCATAAGTGACTACAATTTTAACATAGTAGTTATGTAAAATAATACACATTGTCTGTTAAGCAAATGATGTTATATTTCTGTTGCCTCTCATTTTAGTTTATTGATATGGTGGGATAATAAAGTTGTTTATTTATTATTATTATTAGGTGGAGGTTGCTAGCTATAGTATCTTCAACCAAGCCTAGTTTTTAGCTAGCTAGCTAGCAGCTCTGTAAGCTTATTATCACCTGAAACAATATGTTTATCCTGTCTTGAATGAAAAGGTCATATATCTGACGAGAGACTACGCTGTCCTCCATCTTGTCTTGCATTGTGAAACCCTCCCCATGCTATCTGCCCAATAGTGTGGAGATGAAGCACAGTGTAATGAACTACATCACCATGGGTACGGAGCATTATGAACTACATCACCATGGGTACGGGGCATAATGGACTACATCACCATGGGTACGGGGCATAATGGACTACATCACCATGGGTACGGGGCATAATGAACTACATCACCATGGGTACGGGGCATAATGAACTACATCACCATGGGTACGGGGCATAATGGACTACATCACCATGGGTACGGGGCATAATGAACTACATCACCATGGGTACGGGGCATAATGGACTACATCACCATGGGTACGGGGCATAATGGACTACATCACCATGGGTACGGGGCATAATGAACTACATCACCATGGGTGCGGGGCATAATGAACTACATCACCATGGGTACGGGGCATAATGGACTACATCACCATGGGTACGGGGCATAATGGACTACATCACCATGGGTACGGGGCATAATGGACTACATCACCATGGGTACGGGGCATAATGGACTACATCACCATGGGTACGAGGCATAATGGACTACATCACCATGGGTACGGGGCATAATGAACTACATCGCCATGGGTACGGGGCATAATGAACTACATCGCCATGGGTACGGGGTATAATGAACTACATCACCATGTCCCATAGGGTGGAGCACAATTGACCCAGCATCGTCCGGGTTTGGCCAGGGTAGGCCGTCATTGTAAATAAGAATTTGTTCTTAGCTTACTTGCCTAG